>NC_051184.2:47540227-47597086 GCF_013339695.2 Rhipicephalus sanguineus | reverse complement strand
GCTACCCCGCCTGGTGATAAATATCGTTAGCGTTTGTAAATATGTGTGTGTTTTCTTTCTGTAAACAGTTTTTGTTCTTTCCTACACCACAGTTCTCTGTTTTCTTTTTCTTCAGGGTGACATGTCCGCAATACTGCACTGTGGGCGTCAAGCTGCACGGTACCGAAGTTTACGTATACGTAAGTCTCTCCGTCGCCTTCGCGTTATCCTGAATCATGTGCGAGTCGCAAACGTCAAAAACAACGCAGAAGCAGCTCGGTACACTAGTGCCTTTTAAAGTGCGCAGCACTTCAGGTGCCTGGCTGTCGCCTCCTGTCGTCTCATGTCGTCGCTTGGCGTCACGCTCAAAGTACCAAAATAGGTTAAAAGGAGGCGCTACGGGTCAGGAAAATAGCAAAATAGGTCGAGAGAGGGTGCCACTTCATCACAAGTGAAGGTTTCCTTTCCCGCCACTGTTGCGGAGTAGGAACGCAAGTGCGCTTGCCCGTGGACGCCAACGTCACCGAATGGTTAATTCTTCTGTCTGAACCAGCGAAGTGATAGCGAAACGCCAGCGCCAGGAGTTAGGCGCATATCTTCGGAAGAGAGAGGCGGAGGCGAAACGCCAGCGAATGCGTGGTAACCCTCAACATCGGAAGACTCAGACGCAAGCCGAGCGCCAATAAGGACAAGCGAGCACGCAGCTTCGACTCAGGCAAGCCCAAGCCAAGCGGCAAGAGAGTCAGGAGAATCCTCAGCTCTGCTCAGCAGTTTTCACGGTCTTCACGGCGTAGAACTGGCGCGAATTTTTGAATATTGATATGGTGATATATTATTATTGGTATGACTTACAGGAAATGCCGGTGCTCTTACTGCAACCGGCTACCCTTCTTCCCACCAAATACGCAACGCGAAGAAAATATAGAAAGATCGCGCATTTATATATGAAACGCTTAGATGCAAACAGAAGCCGGCACAAAATACCACGAGTGTAACCTATAAATGGACACCGGGACATTGCAACGTTCCTGAAAATACTGCAGCAGATGTTGCAGTAAATTGGGTGCATCAAGACGAATGTACCCGCAGTGAAGGGCACCAGTTTCTGCAAAGCTATCACGTCGCCTTCACGCACGCATTCGACTTGATCAGAGAAAGTGCTGAGGCCTGCATTTTAAAAGCCCTAAACTACACTGAAAAAAAAGTGAGGCAGCTTCGCACTAGCGGTGCCAAGCCTGAAGGAAGTGCGGAGATGGACGGCCTTCTCTGTTGCTCTTTATTTTTCGGTTCCTTTCTGCCTCTCTCTCTCTCTCTATCTTTTTTGGCTGCTTATTTCTTGCTATCCCTATATATTTCCTTCTGTTTCTCGCTCGTTCCATTTTTCTTTATCTTCCTTTCCCTTCTTTCTCTCTCTCTCTCCCCCGATTTGTCGTTTCCTCTTTCTTTCTATGATTATTTTTTTACTCCCTTTCTCTCGCTGTGTTTGTTACCTTTCTTCATCTATATTTCTCTTTTTCTTTCCATGCTAAGCTTCACTCTTTTCCCTCCTCCTTCCCTCATTCCCCCGCTCACATTTCTCCTCTTAACCCTCACTTCCATATCTCATCACCTCTTTATGCTATAATATAAAAGGCTAGGCTATGCTCAGCTAGCGTGCTTGGATAGCCTAGTGGTTACGACGCTCACCTTCGAATCGTGGGTACGCGGGTTGGAATCCCGCCTCGCCAAGAAAATGTTTCGCCAAGAATTTCCGTCTTTGTTTTTCTTTCTGTCTCTATCTTTATCTTTCTCTCTCTCTGCGCTGGTTACCTCGCCCATCAGAGTCATTGTGACTGATGAGGCATCTAAGGGTTTCGCCTTAATACGTTGCTTCTCTCACTCGAAGGCCGGGAATATCCCTGTCAGATACCACTTATGACCAACTGCCTGTAAATGCGTCAAATTTACGAAACATTATCTCAAGGGACTCGACATTCTATCGCTACAAAGATAATGCCATAGTACGTTGATTTGTACGTTTTATATTAATATTAACTTAATTCTGATTAAGTACCTGTTTATACTGAAGCCGTTCATGTTCTGTTTTTGCATAACTAGAATCAAATTTCAGGATAGAAATATAGTGCAAAGTCGATTTCAGTTATGTTTATCTCTAGCAAAGAAAAATTATATTTTTGACATTGCTCGCGGCAAGAGCCACGTCGAACGACTCGTTGAACATGGTGGTGCCTTCAGCAAGCATTTATATGCGACAGTACATTGCAGAATGAAGTCAAATGAAGACGCATTTATTAAGCAGGAGGTTCAGTTATTCCGAACCTCAATGTACCTTGTTCTTTCTTAGCCACTAGTCGACACAACTTGAAACATTTGTGCACAAAGCATCTGAAAGGGATATAAAACAAATAAAAAAACGTATGACTCCAAAGGTCGTATTATGCACGATCACGTGAACGATATTCAAGTCTAATTCCCTGACTCTACGCCCCCAGGATGCGCCCATCTGCACTGCCGCAGTACACGACCAGAGACTGTCGCCCTGGAACAGAACCGACCGCACAGTCGCCTTCACACGACAGCCGGACGTGGGAAGATACCTAGGATCATGGCGAAATGGGATCAAGACGTACAGGTATACTTTGAGCCAAATTGGCTACTTTCTGGCTACATTGAACTTCTATTTTGGCATATTTGTAGCCATTTTTTTAGTATTTGCCGATAAGATACATTGTATCCAAGTTTGTCTTGCGTGTCAGCCGATGCGCGCGGGTGTGCATCGAGGCGCACCAATGCAACGGGGGTTGTTGTTGTTTTCCTCCGAGCATGGCTCATACCCATTGCAGGGGATTAGCCGAGTAGTGGGTGAATTTTGCCAATATTACCTTTAGGGTGTCATTCGTAGAAGCTATAATTAACTAATATAATGAATTGATGTATCAATTATTGGTAATGAAATATTTAAAGCAGGCAAAAATAACTAGGTATTCTTTTAGACTCTCTAATGAATTCCTCAATGGCGAACAAAGCATCCCTGTGGCTGTATCCCAAAGTAGTGGCCCCAAAAGAAAGTAATGCGCCTGCGAAGACGGAGTGATGATGACGAAGTTGCGCGCACTTTGGCAAAGGCGTGGCTAGCATGTTGCTCACGCTGCTTGTCGTCTATACTGATGATCCTCGCCAACTTCTGATGCTAATGCACAGCGCGTGTTTTCGTGTGAACTTGAAAAAAGAGATCCACAATAGAATGAAGCTGGACTGCTCATCTTCAACCTGATTTCATTATAATTGAAGCTGGACCGGCATTATGCTAACTCTACAGATCAGTTTCTGTCTGCGGCTTCAAGGAAAAACGCCTTCAACGTTTCATCATATTTGAAGCTGGACAGGCATTATGCTAACTCTACAGATCAGTTTCGGTCTGCGGCTTCAAGGAAAAACGCCTTCAACGTTTAGTGTTCCTACTGGCTTGTTGAGTGGAATGTTCCGAAACTATCCTGTGTCTAGGAAAAGCTCGCTCTATTACACATGAACTATAAGCGGGCGCATAATATTTACAAACGCTCATTAGCTTATTTTCAACTTGTCGGCGGCTTGAGGACCAAACAAGAAGGAAAAGTTGGCTGCGGCTTAGCTCGGCTAGGCCCGGTTATGCAAGCAAAAGCTAGTTACACTTGTATGCTTGCTTACCCTCGTAGCCGAAGTACAGTTCGCCAACCGAACGATATGGCTAGTCGAACGCGAGCACTCAGTACCGTCATTTCGTCAGTTTCCAAAGCCGTCGCCGAAGTCGAACGCGAGGCGTCCATTGCCGCCTCTAAAGCTGGTCGCTGTCATATTTCCGCATCGTTCTCCCGACGTTTATCTCTTCGAAGTTCCAGTTCATCACTCGTTCCAGCCTGCCACTTAGCGCGCTGGTACTTATGTTTCCGCTTTAACTCATTAGCAAGTAGAGCGACATGCGCAGGATGCTCCGACGCAGCTTGCCGCTTTCGCCGCTGGGACTGCGCAGAAAACTTCGGCACAGACGGGCCAGCGTGCTTGCTCCCTCCTTCCAACGACGCGATGCTTGCTCTCTTTCCATCTTTTTTCTGTCTCTACTTCTCTCTCTCTCTCTTCTTTTTATCGATACAATATATGGACGTTCCTGGATTTTGCCGTCGCCGTCGCCGCCATGCACCGTATAAGTATGTATAATATCTATAAAGTCCCACAGAAAATAACTCAGAAAAAGCTTCCGAAGCGCGGAATCGAACCAGGGACCTCCTGTCCGAAGCGAGCGGCACTTATACGCCACGAAACGCAGATCCTCCACGTAGCTAACGGCGAGCGTTATATACACACCTTAGCGCTACGGACTCAGAGACAGCAGGCGATAATAGTTTCTTCATTACCAGCGAGGTGGCGTAGGAGCCCGACGTGCGCATTTAAAAGTCGTCGGCGAGCTCGCTCGCTTCTTCTTATATGCGCATGGGAGAAGCTTGCCCTTCCGGTTCGCGCGGTTTTCTCGTGGCGAGGGGTAGAGGAATGTCCACGCTTTCACCGTGATGTCCGCGCATGTTACGGCCGCGAATGTCACTCGAGCTCAGGGACGCCGCTAAACGAACCAACAGAAGATGAGCGCGAACTATCAAGTGTCACAGCTGACACTTGAAGCAGAGTTTCCTTCGCTGCTTCGGCCGCCTGTTGCAAGGCGGCCGCCTTCGGCCGCCTTGCAAACAGAAGCGCTGTTCAAACTGAGAGTATCCTGTGCGAGCCTCAACTTCGTATAGCATTAGTTCTTGCTATCGCATTCATTGCTTCGGCCTTGACGGTGAAACTGTGACTTTTAAATGCGAAGCATTTCAGCTTCACGACTTCGCGACTTTGAGCGTATCTATCTATCTATCTATCTATCTACTATCTATCTATCTATCTATCTATCTATCTATCTATCTATTATCTATCTATCTATCTATCTATCTATCTATCTATCTATCTATCTATCTATCTATCTATCTATCTATCTATCTATCTATCTATCTATCTATCTATCTATCTATCTATCTATCTATCTATCTATCTATCTATCTATCTATCTATCATCTATCTATCTTCTATCTATCTATCTATCTATCTATCTATCTAGCCGCCTGCTTTGTCTCTTTCCTTGGTTAATCGAATGTGCACCAAATTTTGGCGTAACATCTGTATGACGAACATAATGACAAGTCTACATGAAATCATGACAACGCATGTCATGTACAGCGTGATTTCATGCCAAGCTCTGGGGCCCCTGGCGGCCTTTCTAGTTTGATATACACCAAATTTATCTTGTGAGGTGACCGTGTGACGAACATAAATAACACGAGTTAACATGAAAATCATGACACGCATGTCATGTACAGCATGACTTACGTGCCACGCTAATGGACCGCTGGCGGCCGTTTCGCTAGCTTGATCTACCCGAATTGATATTGCGCGACGTGACTGTGTGACGAACATAAAAACACGGGTTAACATGAAAATCATGACACGCATGTCATGTACATCATGACTCTGTACCACGCTCATGGGCGCTGGCGGCCTTTCTAGCTTTTACCCCGAAATTGGTATTGCGCGACGTCTGTGTGACGCATAAAACACGAGTTAACATGAAAATTGACACGCTTTCTATTTACAAGACGATGTATGCAGCTCTCGCTGGCTTTCGCATTACATCGATTCCCACAATGTGTGGGATCTGCCGGCTTTTTTCTTTCCATTTCGTTCTATTTCTCTCTTTACTCTGTGGTACCTCCTCTCCTTTCTTTCCTCCTCACGCTCACTTCCGTTTCCCACCCCTTTGCTACACTATACTTAGTGCTCCGTGTTTTCAGATAAATCCGAAAAAATCCGATAAACACTCGCCAGTGAAATTTTTGCCAATTCGGATTTATCCGACGAACTCCGATTTTAATGACCAATATGGCTCTGTTCTCTTCTTTATCGAAAGGGCATGTTCTAAGTGGTTATTGACACATCAGCCGGTTTGGCCGATATATCACGTTTGGCCGATGTTTGGCCTCACGTCAACAGAATCTCGTAGACCTCACCCATTGCAAGTTTAACAAAGGGCTGGTCGCGCACGGAGCGAGAGACGTCGACATATGTAGGGCCGGCCCCCGGGAGCGCGAGACATCTTGATTTACGGTCCCCTGGCGGCAGTGGGGCGCGTCAGCCGACATGGAATATACGGACCTAGTGAAGTATGCTTACGTCTATAACAGCAAGCTTTAAGGTTGTGATACGCACAAACGTAGGTGTTTTCCATTGAAGTATATGTGCTTGTGTGTATGCGTGTACGTGCGTTTAAACCTTCCAGACAACTAAAACACGCTTCGCGTATTCTGCTGTTTTCGTGTTGAGATATCATTTCATCTAAGGCGCTGGTGTATTGAGAATAATGCGAAATTAAACTTCCGAATTCCGGAGAAGTGGCGGTTTACGAAAAGTTAACTCCGATAAATGCCGAATTTCCGCCCAAAAAATAAACTCCGAAAAACACCGTCGGAATTTAAAGAAAAATGAACTCCCAAAACACGGAGCCCTAACTATACTATACAGGACTATGCTGTGCTCTGCTAGCGTGCCTGGACAGCCCAGTGGTTAGGACGCTAGCCTTCGGATCAAGGGTAGGTGGGTTCGAATCCCGCCTCGTGAAGAATTTTCTTTTAGGCAAGAATTGCTCTCTTTCACTTTCTTTATATCTTTCTTTCCGTCTCTACGTATATTTCTCTCTTTCTGTCTCTCTTTACTCGTTCTCTCACATATCATGGTTATTACATGCCACGCTGTAGCGGTTAGTGGAACTTGGCCAAATTCAGTGACACATACTCGTTTATGATGATGATAGTGGCAGGGTCGACATCTTGCGCCGAGCTAGAACAGCTTCGACGTTAATAAATAGGTCTCTTATTTCGGTGTTTTCGTTATTTCAAAATAAAACATCGTTAAATATTAAAACATTCATAATATCGTTTGAGCTATACTTGGCTACAAGTTCGGCGATAAAGTTAAAAGGCATGGCTATTTTGGCTAATTTTAGCTTGAGTTCCGGCTGCTTTTCAAACCTACACAACAGCAACCCTGAGAGGGCGCATTTGCACTTGCGCAACTGTAGCCTGGCAGTAACGGAGGCTCATACTCTAAAGCAGAAGTTGATAGACGAGCGTCAGTTTTAGAATTCTTGTACTTTGAGTTTTGAACGCTTATCACTTCGCCACACATTTATTTGAGTTTAATTTTACACTTGGTTCAGTTACGGGAAGCTGTACACTGCCAGAGGAAGCTACCGCTTCGTGAGCCCCCGCATCCAAGGTGAGTAAGAAGTTTCACATTTCGGTCCGTTTCAGAAAAATTATTGCTTCTGCGTGCCTCTCTGTCGCACCACTTCTCCATACGAGCAGGCTCTTCAATTTTGGTGGCACAAGGATTCGTGCAGTCCAACTGTTCTTCCTGCTTAAGGCTACGCCCAACTACAGGGTCCGTATGCGACATGGGAGTTTCCTATTTCCTTTTTCCAGAGCCCATACTTGACCTGACTTCGGTTCATGTAAGGTACCGCTATGGACTAAACGAGAGACACGTGCAAGTTTGTTTCGCACCACCAGGACGAATTGTTGAATTCACGCACTTCGGGTGGGCTGCCAGCCCGCACGCGGGAAGACTTGCGTACGATGGTAAGTTGGCCATATATTGTTTTTTCGATATTTTTTTTTATAATAGGCCAGAAATTCATAAAATGTGACCTATTATTTCTCGCTCGAGAAACAAGAAAGAGCGGCTTTTTTAATTAAAACGTGGCATAAAGGTTCGCCTGCAGCTGTTGCTTTGTAGTGGGGGTTCTTTGGTGATATGCTTAGGTGCTTATACTGCTTAAACTGCCTGGTATTATTTATGTTTTGAATCACTGCGTGATTATTGTTTGCACACTCGTGAGGTTTTCTGTTTAAAATGTGGTTAAATATTATTGAACTTTTAGTTTGTGAATCAGCGCTCATATTGTGTCATCCTCCAATAATTGTTTAAGTTTGTTTCGTCTACTCTGAAAGTAAAAATGAAATGGCATCGACTCGGCAAAGCTGACCGGTTTGCATCCTTCCTGTTGGAGCAAAAGGTACACGGTACCCTTTAACTCCCCAGAAGACGCTATGACGTGTGACCGCCTGGAACGGAGTTCAGACGTTCCATTTCATAGGGGTCTAGCGTGTGCGGTTGCGTCGTACGAAATATTCTGTGTGAAAAGAACCATTGTACATCTTTCGCTACTGCATACGATGAAAGCGCCCGGTGCGACCATGGCCGGCTTCCATGACTGGACGTAGCTGAGAGCACAGCTTAGTGGAAGTGAGAGGGAGGGAAAGGAGGAGGGGGCCTTCTGGAAAAATACACCCGGGCAAGCTCGCCTGAGGATCAGCTATACATGTACAAAAACATGCGCGCCTTACAAATACACGCACACACAAGCGCACAACTTTTGTTCATGTGATGGAAGCCACGTTTGTTAAGGTGAAAGCCTTATATGCCTCATCAAGCGCAAAAATTGACCGTCGGCAGCGCCTGCGTGCGGTCTCGGCGGCGTAAACGCGAGTGGTGCAGAAAACCATCACGGGATGACGCCACCATCTGACATCATTGTGACGTCACTACGACGTCACAGAATGACATTGCATGATGACTTCACCGCATGACATTGTCCCTTAGTCAAAGTTGGGCCGATCACGAAGGCAATGCGAAACCACGGGACACGCAGAAGGCTTGCAGTGCCTCCGATCATGGAGGCAGTGCAACACCACGTTAAGTGAAGAAAGCTTTCGAAGGGGTGCGTGGGAGGATTAATTCGCATTGCCCGTAGACAATAGCGCGCACAGCGAATAGACCAGGGGTCTCAGACTCACCACAGCTAGCGGGTCGCACTCATCAAATTTAGTCCTGCAAGGGCCGGAGCCGGAACAGTGAAGAAAGAAGGAGGGAGAGGGGGGGGGGTGAGTTAGAACAAAATGTCACCTAACGTTGCCATTTGAAAACACGACAAGATATCTAATTAGTGGTAATTTCTGAAGGAGACATGGAGTCAGGATTCTAGAAGCATATCGATATGAACTCCAGAATGACTAAAATATGGACACCAATTCTGAAATATAGAAATTTTGTTACACCGTTACGTTTCGACACATGGTGACCGCACGGAGTGCCTCACGAAAAAAACTGCTTGCAACAGTCCCGTCTCTGCAGATTGCACGAACAAATCATTATTAATTGCAATAAACGAGAAAAAAATACCGAGGATCATTTAGAAAAGTCCCAGAACCCTATTCCTTGTGAAGCCGCTGGTCTCGTGTTGAGGCGCCCTGGAATAGACAGACGAACACCACGAGGAGTAGTTGACAGACGACGCCGCGCTTTCACGTAGCTAGTGAAGGTCCTGCCTACACCTGCCGTGCAGGCAGAGGGCCTTTCATCTGCCTTCTTCACATTCACGATGACCTAAGAGTTGCAATATCCAACATAGAGGCGCCGCGCTCCAGTGCACAAAATCGGGTTCTCAGCAAAAAGGTGTCACCTTCTTACTAGCAAAATATGCCGATGAGAATTTCAAGGTGACAGGATTTGTGGTAACGCTTAGTCAAGCCTGACACCGCATAGATACGGTTGGTTGTAAGATTCTAAAGTGGAGGCGGTGCATACTTTCTAGGAAGAATAATAAAGCACGAACTGGACTCAGACAGAAAAGACACACTCTCACACACGCGCGCGCTAGGTTTAAACTTTCTTGGTGCAGTTTGCCTGTTCTCAGAGCGCCACACGAGTGTATTATTTTCGAAAGTCATATTGGTCGAATCAAGTAGTGCAGTATTGTTGTTGTGATAAGCTTATATATGTGAGCACCTGCTAAGTGCTTCGTTATTGCCGACACCTACCCCACCCCTCAGCCAACGAAGATGTATCTTTCCTAACCAAACTGAGAAGACCGGGCTTCAGGACTCATAACAAAGTTTTGTTAATGAATGAATGAACAAAACTGCAAGCACTTGAGAAACAAAATGCTTTGTCATAACCTGCACGCATTTTCTGTCGTAAATACTTCTTATATATACCACGATCATTGCAATAACGTCCCTCTCGAAATGTAATTGTGCGCAAGTGATATACACATATTTTTTTTTAGAATGAATTGTGTGGACACTGGTAATGACTTGCGCCAAGAGCTTAATGCTCATGATAAAGCAAATTAATCCTAACATTAGATTCACGAGCTTCGAAGAAATCATTCAAGCTTAAAAACTCCTCGAATTACTGAGATAGCAGAATTTTTCGACCCCATTACAGCTTGAAGCAATTTGTTTTTGCAAATGACGAGGCATGGTGTATGGCATGAACGGTGCATTTCTACCCATTTCTTTTTTGAAGATTGCCTATAACACCTTTCAAGACAACAAGTGCGCGAGCTACGTCACGTCACTACATGAAATAATGCAGCCGCTGTTTAATTGGTAAGGAGCGGCGTGTCAGCAGCCGGCAGTGTGTGTCGTCGCTATATTTATTCATGGAAAGCACTCTTGCACAGAATGTACCCCGGAATTCAGACGTCAAACACTTGCGCGCTTTGCTCAGGCTTTGCCAGCTTAGAACACATGCTCTGGCGGTGCCCCGCGCTACGGGTTGACGAAAACGTTACGTCGTCCAAGTGGGATGCTGCACTACCCAGCTCCAATTTTGAAGCACTACTATTGGCAGTCGAACGGGCGCGCGACGCGGCGGAGATGTCCCGACATGGGAGCGGCCCGCTACGTGCCGGTTCACGCCCCGAAGGACCTAAATAAAGTTATTCCATTTCATTCCAAACCGAAGCGGCATCTGCGGGCACGAGCGCGTCAACAATGCAGGGGAGAACGAAGCGGCACTCGATGATGATGCTCCTGGGATGATTAGCACCTACACACTCACGGTTATCGGCTTAAACACGCCTCGAATTACCGAGAGATAACAGAATTCCTCGACCACATTACAGCTTGAAGCAATTTGTTTTTGCGAGTGACAAAGCGTCGAGCGGATGACATAGTTCGAATTTTTAGGTGCTACTACAGGTGACAGTATCAAGTAGGATGAAGTGTTATTTTAAAACGAAACCCAATTTTAGCCTAAACCACGTTGCGTAACCTCTCAAAAGCGCTAGATGTCGCAAATCGTGCTGCGCCAGTTTCTTCGTCTTCGCCACCACATGACTGGTAGTGCTACAATTTTGTGCTCATTTCCCCCTGATTATGAACATAATTGTGATCCATTTCCATGTGGGTCACGATGTCGCGATATGAAAGCCATATGGTGTCACACATTTGTCAAAACGTGCTCTACAACACTCTTCCATGCCTTCCTATTCGCTGTCTATCGTCCACCGGACCGCCATGTTTGTTTACTGCGCGCGCCACCTATAGGCCGCGGACATTGCGAATACATCGACTGAGAAGAAAAAGAATAAGAAGAAGGCTTTCGCCTTCGAGTCGTCTTCAGCGAATGCATAAGAAACCCTTCGAGCTATTCTAGCGCGGCTTCATGTCATGACCCAAAAACTGTCATAATCACGAACGGGTATGTGCCACCGAAATTGGGCGAATTGCGCCGATTTTTCCGTCGTATAGCAAGCGGTTAAGAGAAAGAAAGAAAGAGATGGAAAGAGAAAGAGACAAAACCTTGGGGAAGAAATTCTTCACGAGGTGGCGTGGTTCGAATCCGTACCCACGATTCGAATGCAAGTCTTAACCACTCGGCTATCCAGGCACGCTGACAGAACATAGTATAGCCCTGTATAGTATAGTATAGCAGGGGGGTAGGAAAGGGAAGTGAGGGTGAAGAGGAGAGTTGTGAGGGTGAGGAGGATGGGAGAGAGTAAACCATAGCATATACAGAATGAGAAAGAGAGCAATAGAGGGAAAGAAATGCAGAAAGAGAAAGAAACAGAATGAAAGAAAGAAAAAGATGGAAATAGAGAGAGAAAAAAGGATAGAGAGAAATAGAAAGCAAGCGAGAAATACAGGGAGAGAGAGAGACAAAGAAAGGAGAGAAAAAATAAAAGAGAAAGGAAAGAAAGAGAGAAAGGAACAGAAATTAGAGGCCAAAAATGCGGGAAGTTTGCACTAAGTCACACAAAGCTTGGCACAGCAAAGATGGTCGATCCTCAAGCAAAACCCACTTACAACAAAGCAAAACCTCGCAAGAACCAGTTACAAAACAGCAGCAGCCGGCGTCAGGCTAAAGACTTGAGGATCAACTAGCTTCGCTCTGCCAAGCTTTGCAGACATAGTGCAAACTTCCCGCATCTCTTTTTAACATGCATCGCTTATGCTTCGATGATCTCCTATTCAAGTGGATCTTCATTTCTGCCAATAAACTTGTACGCGTCAAAAACAACCTACAAGCCAGAGAACCACAAAAAAAGTTTTGTTTTACTTCCAAGCACAATTGCGACCATATGACAGGAATAGTGGATAGACACAAAGTTTTTTTCAGTTTCGTGTACTAATTTGCTGAGATTACGATACTGTCTGTTTTGTAGAAAGTGTCAGCATGATCACAAGAATAAAATTATTGGAAATAGGGCATAATAATTGCAGGGGTTTAATGTCCCAAAACCACGTTATTGGACGCCTTATAGAGTGCTCTAGAAGTTCCGAACATCTGTTTTTTTTAACGTGCACCTAAATCTAAGTACACGGGCCTCAAGCTTTTTTGGAAATAGCGCAAGTGTGCAATGTGCATGTGTGTCTTGTGAACTTTCTAGTCCGTGCCCGGGCGACAACAGTATACTTTTAACGCGATAGCATTAAAGAGCTCGTTTCGCAGAAATTCCGTCGTCGGCGTCGTTGGTTGCGAGCGAGAAATCAGCGTTGTCCGTGAGCGGTAACTTGGGACAAATGACTAAATAATTTAAAAACTTCGGTTTGAGTGGGAATCAAACCCAGGGCTTTTGCATGGCAAGCAGATGTTCTACCACAGAGCCAAGCCGGTGCTTGAAATATTAAAAAAAAAACCTATAAATATGTCCCGTAGTGCAAGGAGTCTCATTAACGCATGTATTATTGCCTGACGGAAGCGTAGGGTCGCATTAGGCGTCAAAACAAATGAATTAGGCAACGAGTGGTTGGTTTGAAGGCGCACCATTTACAAAGTGCACAGGCACAATTGTTCATCATTATCAGCCACAGCTATGCGCGTGTCGCCGTACGGACGTGTAGTGGGTACTTCGCCCATTCGCAAAAGAAAGAACTATGTCGTAGTGGGCACTTCGCAACTGTACTTGCAGTAAGCGTTTTAGGATAGGATAGCGAAGTCAGGCTAGCGATTGGGAAGGGGCTGCGAACGGGGTCGAACGACGCTATAGCGTTCTACTGTTGAAGGCGAAGCTCAAGCATCATGCAAGTTTTTCTTTGTTTCATTGTCAGCTTCACAAGAAAGTTCAGTGCTTTCTAATGTAGCTTCAATACAGATGTCTTAATTGTCGTACCTGTTCTTCTGAACACCCAGTGCTGCGCACGGCGTCTTCTACGCAGGTGTGTTCCGAAACGACTGGCTCCTAGCCGATGGAAGCACATTCGCTTTCGGGGCGTTCGTATGCTCGGTGCGGGACACTACGCTCACTTCCGCGACATCAGTAGCCATGCACAAGACATGTGAGTATACGTAGCCTTTGCCTCACACTCTTAGAAATGAAATCCTATGCAACTAATGGCGGTGCTTACGAATGAGCTTCCACTCACTTTACGCAGCGTCCCGCCTTACACAATCAATCAATCAATCAATCAATCAATCAATCAATCAATCAATCAATCAATCAATCAATCAATCAATCAATCAATCAATCAATCAATCAATCAATAAATCAATCAATCAATCAATCAATCAATCAATCAATCAATCAATCAATCAATCAATCAATCAATCAATCGTAAAGATTTCCCAGGTTTCACCTAGGTACATAAACAGGCACCATTTCTTTCAATTTGGGTGTAACTGAAATGGCCATTTTTCTATACTTAGAAGTCCTTTTAGGCGGTAGAAAACGTGACGAACCAAAATACTATAGATATCAATTGGCATTAGGTCACATAATTGCCGCAGGAATGTCGACTAAGATATGCGTCGAAACACCTGTAAAAAATGTATGTGAATATAGAGCTCAGAGATGGGTAGCACGCAAACCATCAATAAAATAGGGTGAGCAGGCGCTAGCCTTGTGCCGGCACTAATTAAGGTGCCCCATGTTTGTTTTTGTTTCTGTTTATACACTAAATTTATGCTTGCGCACACCGGTGCTCGAAGTTACACGCCGAAGTAAAAATACGAACGCTAGCGGATACACTGTTATGTAGGTGAAGGCAGCTTTGGCCTAATACTCGAAGGTTTATTGCGTGCTGTAGATACGTAGTATTTCAGGCTGAGCAGACGTGAAAAGCGGAAACATATATTGTAAAAATGATTGTAACCATGACATTTTTTCTTGTCTGCACTATTCCTTTAGCTTATAATTTAGCGTTTGTACTGTATCAGCTATTTGTTTGAGCGAAATTGTTGGCAGCAAGGAAAGCTACTGCGTCACAGGCTTCTCCATAAACAGTTAATAGCTCCAAGATCAAACAATGATAAACTCTCTCCCGCTGCAACAGCTCTTCATATGAGGGAGTGTATAGCCTCCTTTATTCATAGTATCTATAAACAAATAATTTTATGGACTCATAAACATAACTCCGCACATGGGTGTCGGCAGGGTGGTGCAGAAGGAACACGTGCCCCCCTCCACCCCCCCTCGCCGCGATGCAACACGGCATTGCCCTCCCCCCCCTTCCAAGATAAGATCCTGCCGATAAAATCAGCAGCAGTTCAAGATTTAACCGAAAAATCAGTTTGTTCAGAACGATACGATAACCGCATCACGTTGCACAATGAGAATCACATTAACATTCCAGAATGCCAGAGAAGACTATTTAAACATTCTGTAATGTAGCTTATAATGACTACCCCTTCTTTTGGCCAATCGACGTCACTCTCGACGGCATCGGACCAATTATAGACAATCTGAAAGTGCCCATATCGGTAGGCGTTGGCGAAATTAGCTCAAAGATAATGAAAAAAAAAACACGGTGTCAGGCTCGAGCAAAATATTACATCACATCTTTAAGCAATAACTATCGAGAGGCCTGCTTCCTTATGACTAAAAAATCGCGGAGGTCATTCCCGTCTTCAAAAGTGGCAATAAAAATTTACCCTTGAATTACATACCCACTTCTCTAACACCTATACGCTGAAAGATCCGTGGGTTGTTCAGAGCACATTACCGACTCTCGTATTCACCATAATTTAGATCAACTTGTTCTTTCCGAATTGACATAAATTTAGAAATGGCTTATCGCGCGAAACACAATCATTCGAGTCTGCAGCTGACTTACATTCTAACTTCGACAGATACCTATACACTGACTGAACTTATTTTTATTTTTCAAATGCCTTTAACTAGCGTAGCTCACTGTCGACTAATTTACAAGCTATCTTGCCTGTGAATAGATTCGTTAATGCTGTTATTGACCCGAAATGTTCTTACGAATCGGCAGCAGTTCACCGTTGTTAATTTTTCTTCCCCTGTTCTGTTGATTCCGGTGTGCGGCTACTTTTTTCTGACATATAATAACGACTTAGCGAATGAACTATCTTCACAAGTAGGTATTTTTGCCGACGATTGTATTAATTTACCGAGCGACTACCAACACTAATGACACCGTAATAACTTAAAACGACTTTGACCTTATTAGCAATTGGTGCGGCTCTTGGCTAAAGTTCCTAAATCCAAGTCAATGCAAAGTAACGTCATTTACACGCAAACATCCCAATTCAGACTTTTCATGCTATGTCAATGACAAACTTGTGTCTAACACTATTTTTTTTTTAATTTTTAGGCTTAACCTTAACATCGAGCCTTTCTTGGACTGCTCATACCACTAACATCTGCAGTAACGCCTTCCAGTCCTTAGAGTACTTACGCCGAAACCTGCAAAAGTCCCCCACTCACGTAATCGTTTAGCCTATCAAGCATTTACTCGCCCTCAGCTTGGATGTGCTTCTTCAGTATGGTCCCGTCGTTACAGTTCTTTATTCAACATGCTAGAATCCATTCAAAATAGTGCCGCAAGATTCATTCGCACAAAATTACAACCTCAGTAAAGCAGATCACAAATGAAACAGAATTTATTGATTTCTCCTTTGAACAGCCATCGTGATTTAGCCCTTCTATGGCTGTTTCACAAGTAAGTCCACGAAACAAGGCAACTACCAAAACACTGCAAGTGTCTTCATTTAAGTAGCGAAGAATACGTAATCATATTCTCTTCGCCTGCACCTACGGTAAAGCAGACACCTCTAATTCATGTTCCCTTCCACGTGCCATCCGCCTGTGCAACAACCTTGCCGATGCCATGGCCATTAACGCAATAAAGAAAAATTTCGTCACCGCCTTAACATGCAATTTCATAATCACGGAGTTGTCTCTCATTTACTTGTTGTCGTGTATTTATGCATTACATTTCTGTGTTTTTTATCGCTTAATTTTAATACGCTGGTTTTATTGCGTGAGAATACTTGCGTACACTTACATTTCATTGCATATTAAGTACGATTTTTCGTTTCTTATGATTCGTATTACTGTATGCCTTCTCAGAATTGTAAAATTTTGATGCTCCCTTTAAGCAATGCCCTCTACGGGCCTGAAAGTTATTTTTAATAAATAAGCAAGAGGATGAATGCAAGTTGAATTTCGGACAAACTGAAAAGCGTTGACATGCTCTGAATCAAATATACGACTAATCTTTCATAGGAGACTACTGTAATCTGCCTTTTCTGTGAAGTGTTCCGTTTTTGTATCACTTACCTTTTTCACAATTTTCTTACCCGCGCGCTTGCAGTTTATTTTCCGAACGTTCTGAGCCAGACGATTAGCCTGAATGAAGCGGCCGATATACAGAACCGCAACGGAGGCCGCTCCAACACTTGGTTCAAAGATGGGGATAGGATGGGCAGCACAGGACACACGATTCAAATCCGGAACGCCCAACTGGGTGACGGGGGCCTGTACGCATTCAAACAGGGAAACGACTACGTGCAAGCCTCCAGACTCATCGTTCGCGGTAAGTCGGATTTCTCTTAAGCAGCACGGCGATCATAAACGTTTCGCGCCAGATGGGTCAGTACCGGGGCTAGTGCGAATTGCCGCGTCATTCCGTATGCAGCTTGAAGGGACACTAAAGTGAAGCAATGAATCCGTTTAGATTGATAAGTTATACTCAGATATCTCTAAAGTCGTTGATATCACCAACACAGGTTTAATAATAGAGGATAAAATGAAGGTCAAAACTTAATTTTTGAATTTTGCGCCTAAATTTCCGCGCATGACTCACGGATTTCTAGGTGTACTTTGGCAAAATTGGCTCAACGATATTTTCTGAAACTTGGCATGTTAAGTCTCTGGCTCCTTCAGAAGACAATGCACTTCCCACTTTTACTGATTAGGAATGACGAAGGATGTAGCAGACACCGCCAAATCTCTGACGTCCCGTCGTTTGGTGCGGGAATGCCAAGGCGGCGTCGCCACCCGCACTTTCTTTCTTGCGCGTTTTCTCTCTTAACAAGCGCCTTCTCGCGGCAAGAGTAGTGATTTCACAATTGCGGAAGAGTTAGTTACCAATATGAGAAAAATCGTTTTTCTCATTAGTGTCCCTTTAAACGCGCGAAATTGTGCAACTGCCTGAGGATGTTATGACATCGTTCAGCGAACAGGTACTAGCGTTTGCGATAGAGTGGAGTTATCGAAAAAAATTGAATAAAGGCAACGTCACATTTCGAGCCTTTTTTTTGTTCATGTATTTCCTGCTGCTTTATCAAAAGTCAACTAAATGAAAATTTGCAGGGAATGTTTATTAGCGGAAATGTAATATATTGAACTATCAACGGATCGAAGTATTACTTTGCTGTGTATGTTATTAAATTATTAGAAAATGAGAGGTCCAATGTGAGTGAGCAGTGGCCAACACTGGCTGCTCAAAGCCAGCATCAGCTGGTGCAACTAGTATGCGAGTTAACAGGGTATATAGTTAGCTAAGAAAGGGCTATACTAGAGACGAGTTAAATTCGGTCAGCTATTTTTGTTGACATCGTTAATACTTTCGCGCACAGCATCCTACCCCGTTGGCGAATATTGCGGGGGCTACCCAGAAAAGTTTAGCCTTAAAAATAGACATAAAACAACTGTTAGATGCATGCCATTTCGAGTAACAGTTATATCGAGAGTAGTGAAACTCATTAAGGGATTATGAGGGAAGCTGCGCAAGGCAAAGCTGTGAGAACGTACCTGCTCCTGCTTCATTCTAGAAAGTGGCACACCTGTACAATACCACTGCACCTTTAAATCGCTACTATCACTACTACCACTGCCGCTATAATCAAGAAGTACGTAAAGGGCTTCCCAATGTCGACGCGCAGCAAAGCATGTCACTGAGTTGCATGTATTGGGAAGTGTGCACGACATATGCATAGAACCTGAGCTTCGTACGCTGTTGTATTGCAAGTCACCGGGCGAATGACAGTTATTGCCCTGGGTAAAAACTAAACCCCAATAAAGTCCAACTATAAGTGTGCATTTTAAAATCTGGAACATCATACAGCTGGAGTTTAAAAGGTGTAGACAGAGAGTGCCAAGCATTTCGCTGATAGTGATGTGCAGCATCAAAAATGTCTCGCAGTTTACTCAGCCTCAAATGTTGACAGCGACTTTCAGTTTAGAAAAGTCGCGAACAAAATATGCGATAGTTTAGGTTATGTTTAAGCTTTTTCTTTTTTTTCTTTAAGTCGTCAAAGTTGGCGCTTCATGTAGCAGAAGAAAAAGGAGCACACTTACTGCTTCTAGGTCCAGTAAATGTCGCGCCAACTCCCTTGGAGAAAGCGTGTAGATCACAGATATGGATGTTGCGGGCGTGTCCCAATATGTACCTGCATCAATAGTAATTGTGACTTCATTAAATCACCATAAAGCACTCGTAAATAAGCGAAGTAGATGTGATTTTTTGCCTGACCTGAATATAGGCTCGAGTGCCTAAGAATGGAGTCCTGCTTACGCGGGGTACAGTTTTGTATACACAACGCAACCGGAATAATATGACAGAGTCAGATGCTACAGTCACTAAACATCAGAGCACGCAGACAAGTCGAGTTGATTTTGGAAAGTACCGACACACGCCCTGAGCGTCACTTAAGCACGCCTCTGAATAAAGTGTCCCACGTGGAAACGAATACGACGGGCATGGGCAGTGTTCAGCTTTGGCGAATGCTGCAGTCTAACGGAACCGCCATTGATGCAGTTCTCATACGCCAGATTTCCGCGAAGAAAGCGTTGTGGGAGAGTATGATTCGCTGACGACCTCTTTCGCTGGCTTACGTCGGTGGCTCTTGCGCATGTGATTTCAGCGTGCCCAAATGGAAGGTACGGTGACGGGTGCCGAGGGATTTGCCCTCAGTGCTTCAACGGAGGTGTTTGCCACGACATCACCGGTGTCTGCATCTGCCCTCCGGGATTTAGAGGAGAGCACTGTGAAGGATGTGAGTATAGAGGGTGATGCGAGCGTTGCGGGCTAATTTTGTAACAGCTTCATTCGACCTGAATATGTCACCACCAAGGAAGGAGAGAGGGCCATAACGTAGAATGCAGCGAGCATGGTTTCCGATTATTAAAACCAGGAACATTCGACACACAACTGCGCGGACTAAACTTCATTGCGTAGGCGAACATAAGGATTTGTAGGAAAAATCTTGAATGCAGAACGAATACAACAAATTGTGGTAATGAACTCTTTGAACTACAAAATTAAGTGGCCTATCGAACTTGCAGGGTTTAATACACGCTGTAGTCAGAACGTATCCTGCCGCTAGGCGTGTCTAAGGAGCCCCGCTTCAACAAAGAAACATTAATTTGTTAATTAGAGGATTCGGCAGAGAACAAAGGTTTTTACAGGCCCATATGTAGGTCATGTCACACATAAATAAATTCAGCCGATTCACAGGCACCGCGGTCGTTCCATTGTCGACTATGTATGGGAACACACGGCGGCATGTCAAGCCATTCACCCTCTTCACATGCTTCGGCCAGTTAAGCTCGATTTTGTTTGGGAAACAAAATTGTTATTTGGGATTCTGGAGGACTTGCCTTAACACACACACACACACACACACACACACACACACACACACACACACACACACACACACACACACACACACACACACACACACACACACACACACACACACACACACACACACACACACACACACACACACACACACACACACGCACACACACGCACACACACGCACACACACGCACACGCACGCACGCACGCACGCACGCACGCACGCGTTCTGCAGTAAAGACAGACGTCGGTAGTGCCTGCTAGTGATATTAGTTGTGGACATCAAAAATTATTTTTTCGATTTAAACAAAATTTACAAGAATAAAAATGTCCACATCCCAAGAGAAGACGTTGGAGCATATAAAGAACACTCTCACATATTTTGATCGTGAGGGCCTCAATGCTTAATTTACGAGTGCATCTCCCCAAAAAGTCATTTTGTCAATTTTGCAAACATTTTTCTCAATAAACGCTTGTTTACAAAGGTGAAAATAATTTTAGCAGATAATACGCTGACTGGTAAAATAGCTAAAAAATTTTTGCGGCTGAAACATTGCTGTGGGTTTTACGAAAATTATCTGAATTCTCACGTTTTCTTGCTTCTTTGCTAAGTCTATATAAGCCGGAAAATCAATATATGGTTTTACTTGTGACACACGTGAAAGATGATGCTGATGATATCTGGGGTTTAACGTCCCAAAACCGCGATTTGATTATGACGGACGCCATAGTGGAGGGCTCCGGAAATTTCGACCACCTGGGGTTGTTTGACGTGCACCTAAATCAAAGTACACGGGCCTCAAACATTTTCGCCTCCACCGAAAATGCAGCCGCCGCGGCCGGGATTCGATCCGCGACCTTCGGGTCAGCAGTCGAGCGCCATAACCACTAGACCACCGTGGCAGGGCATCACGTGAAAGAACAATGACAATAGAATGGTCTAAGTCACAATGTGCCATTGTACTCAGTTTCAAGGGTGAATACGTATAATATATTCCCACCCAACTTTTCCTTCTCGCCGGAATATTCAAAGGGCTGTCACGTGACCAGATAATTTTTCTGAACAAAAATACTTGACTAAAATCACTCTAACACAGTTACCTTCTAGCTCAATTTCCAATAGAATAGCTGGTGGTCGAATTTTGGGCTGGGGCGTTTCACTTGGAATGACCCAACTGCGTTTGGTCACTATAACCTTTAAAAAGAGGTAATTTCGGTGTTCCATATCATATTGCTCACGACTACGCACGTAGCGCGTGTACATGAAATGGCTGTGCAGAAATGCGCTGAATCAACATTGCGTCGTTGTCAGCTCAAACACCGCGCTTAGGAAACATGCCAAGAAACCAACTGTAAAATGTTATTTCCATCCCCATTCTTACAATTCGCAGTATGCAACGAGTACCACTTTGGTAAGAACTGCACCCACAACTGCACCGAACTTGCGGCTTTGGTGGGTGGCGACCCACGTTGCCGGGGCATGCTGTTCTGCCTGCCCGATCCTTACGGCTGCTCCTGCTACCCGGGATTTCGAGGATTGGACTGCGCCGACCGTAAGTGTTCGTGCTGCATTCACCACGCCATTTTGTACACAAAAGTTGGGTCGTAATTTTCCTTTACATTCGTCTCCTTTTAGATGTGAAGCAGCTTATGGTCGGGGCTTTGTCACTCTCTCCCTCCGTCGTGCGGCGTCCACACCCCCACTGCTCATGCGCATCCTCCTCCCCCTCCTCTCCTCTCCTACTCTCCTCCCCGGCATTCCTCCTCTCCTCTCCTCTCCGGGATTGCGCAACGAACCTGCGGCTCCGCGCGCGATACTGCGAAGGGTTGCAGGCGCGACGGTAAGCGCTGCATACTCCACCGGGGGCGCCACTGTAGCTCCGTGGTATAAACGACGCGCGCGCGCTCCGCTCCCCCTCATTTTCCTCCCGCAACGCCGCGATGAGTTCCACGGGCAACGCCAGCGTCAACGCCAGTGTCAGCGGCGCGGAAAAGAGGGCTCGAGCCGCTGCCACGAAACGGCATAACGGTGGCTACGAACCTCAACTTAACGGAAACGACGAACTGAAACTAATGGGGACTTGCGTCGACCCCATGCTGCTCCGCATACTACTTAGGGTTCTCTACGGGAAGATGGTGTAATTTCTCTTTTTTCGCAATTTTTATGTATATTCGTTTCGTATAGTATTAAATTTTTGCTTATGAATTTGTGGCTGTACCCTACCCAACCGGGTGCGACATTGAAAGCGCCCGAGAGAGGTTTGGCTTTGCAAAACGAACTTTTCGGCACGATCACTACTCGTTTGACGTTATTATTCGTGCAATTCAATATTTGGATATTTCATCCTACTGTGCCTAATGAAATCGCAGCGACATATTTTTGTCTTGTCAATCAATTTGTCCTCGTGTTAGCGTGAACTTGACTTTCACTTAGCTCACCAGCAGAGGCGTAGCCACTAATATTTTTCGGAAAGGGGTGGGAGTGAGGGAGCTCCGACCTCCCTTTTCGTATGTTCGTGCGTCTGCTTATATGTGTGAACGTTATACCGGTTGCTTCAAGAAATGTGTCCAAAATTCTCAAAAATCAGAAAAATCTAATATTTCCTCGCTACCTTCAGAATTGCTTTTTCTGTAGCGGCAGGCATCTTAGGATGGTTAAAGAAAACACTTGGCACACTAAATAAGAAAGTTAAATTAAATACCTTTTGATTTAGTTCAGTTAGGCGGTTACGTCAAATGGGAGCATTGAAGTTCTTCATGGGAAGAACACATTGCAGCTTTGAGATTGCGAAAAAGCGGTCAGTAATTATTGCGGCTCAATGAAATTCAACCAAATTCAACGGCTGTCGCCGTTGAATTCGGATGATAATGACTTATGGCGTAGTGGGCATTTCGCAACTCTACCTGCCATAGGCACTACTTCTAGGAGAGTTTTAAACAGCAAAGGTTACGCGCACAGACGTTACTTTCCTCGCGGCGCGGTTGAGGTGTTCACCGAGATGCGAAGCCTGGCCAGAATATTGAGAAAACAAATGCGAACGGGGCTCACTACGTTCTCACGTTGGACTTCTGAAGGCGGTGCTCAAGCGTCCTACAACTTTTCTTTTTTCTTTCAACTTGGGGTTCATTGCATTGCAAGTAAGAAATGCACCACGGTGACGCTCTTGCCATATTTATCACAAGTAGGTGGACCGCCATGCGTCCATAGGTATATATCACTGGCGTAGCGAGTAGGTGGTGGTGGGGGGGGGGGAGGTGATTGGGAGGGTTCAACTCCTCGCCCCCACCAAAAAATTTTGATTTCGCATGTGCATACATACACGCGCACATACAAATGCACGCACGAAGATACGTGAACTATTGTTGAAGCCCCCCACCCCCCACCCAGAAAAAAATTTCTGGCTACACCGCTGGTACGCATGTGTACCGTACGAGTGTCCTGTTCGACCCCCTGAGGTTCTTTAATGTACTGGCCACGTACTGTTTGCCCCACTCGCGTTTTACTTTAATAAGGTGTTGCTGTTTACCAATGCTTTTGGCATCGCTTTCTTTTACACTAAGGCGTCTTATCAGCATCCTATAAATGGCAGTAGTAGAACTCCCAATGTAGACGTACCACTTCCGACTTCACCAAATTATATCGAAAATTCTCAGTTAACATGAAAACGCGACACAAACCTCACAGTTTAGCGGGTTCAATATGCCAGAGAGCTTTTAAGTTGTGAACAGCTAAGCAATTAATTAACGGTAAGAATTGTTATAGTAATTATTACCCTTGTGAATTAAACAGTCTTTTTATGAACCTGCTCCCCCTTGCCAGAAATAAACGAACATACCAAATTTTCATTACTGTGGATCGGCGTTTCTTTGGGCATTGTGCGGTTAGGTTTCGGAGTTATCGGCTACATTGTACTTACTACGCTCAATTGTACTTGTAGAAGTTAAAAAAAAAAATCCGCGCATTCAGTGTGTCCACGTGGAACCTACGGCGCTGACTGCAAACAGACACGGTTATGCCACTGCCAAAATGACGGCGGCTGCCATCCGCAGTGGGGACTGTGCTGCCGACGGCGTCTGCGAGGAAGGCTACAGAGATCCACCGTTCTGCGAACAAGGTAAGACAATTCAAGTCTTTCTAGAAAGTCTACAGGAAGAGTCTGCTTCTTTGCGATGTAACGCAGCAAAATTAAAATTGGGTGATTGTATATTACTGAGAGCAAACAATAATATGAGAACTAACAGACAACAATGTCAAGGAAAGTATAGTAGATGTTATTTGTAATAATTAGGATATAAATGTGAAGAAAGTAAAGTAGACGAAAAGATAACTTGCCGCCGCCGGCGTGAAGGTATCTTTTCGTCCTACTTTACTTTCTTACAATTTACATCCAATTATTACAAATAACATCTACTATACTTTCCTTGGCATTATTGTCTGTTAGTTCTCATTATTGTAGTGTCCTAATAAAGAAAAACGAGTGCCTTAAAAGCAATCTTCTTTGCTTAATTGAGAGCAAACAAGACACGCTGCGAGATTACACTGTGATTAAAATACGTGACGAAACTTTTCGCCATTACGTCGGAGGGCAACATATGTTGAAGACAAGGCGAGCATCGAGGAAATGCACATTTGACATGATAAAGAAAAATTGGCCTAGAATGCAAAATATGTGTACGCAACTTTTGCATCAGCCACAAGCTTTTTCTTGCTGTTGTATTTTCATTTCATTTAGCATAAATGGGCCCTGCAACACTTTTAGAAGTAACCACTGAATTGCTTTATTAAAGGGTATTATTGACTGACGAATCGACCGCCACAAGAATTTTAAGGATCTGTCAAGTACGAGCAGAGTGACAGAGATTAGTCGCACGCTGTAATTACTTTCTCTCTTTCGTCTCGACGAGCGCTCTGGAAGCTAAGCAGGAAGGGATGGCACTGGGAACGTAGTTACGTCATGCGCGCGTCATGAACTTGAGCACTTCCCTTTCTTTTTTGCTTCGAACACGCGGCTTACATTCAGTGTGATCGCGAGCATCCGCGCGGGCACGTAGCGGCCTCCCGCGGCGGCCGCAGTAACTATGCAGCTCACGATGCTCAAATCAGCCAATGGCCGTGAAATTTGGGCATATGGAGCGGCCATTTTCGCATAAGCATCATTCGCAGAACGAAGAGAGCACAATTTGTAGCTGATTTTGAGAATTATTCGTAAATTCCTGGTCGCGTGATGCGTTTGACATGCTTGGATCGCGTGTTCTCAGGAGCCTCGACTACAGATCGGCAGCGCTTCCTTACCATGCTGAAAAACTGTTGCAGGGTCCCTTTAAAGCTTAAGCGGAAATACATACCGAAGTCTGCTGACTGGGTGGAAGTTTTTCGAGCCTAAAATGGCACAAGCCACAACTCAGAGCACTCTGGATATTTAGGGTCCGATTAGGGTCCTTCTTCATGGGCTGACTAAGCTCGTGGAAGCGGTGATCGAAGACGCAGCTTCTTCTAGAACTTCAAGGAAAACCCGAATAAGTGAATAAGTTAGTCCCGAATATCGGGACTACCTTGACATATGGCTAGCGCCTGCTTAGCCCCCAGAAGCTCAAAGCTTACGGGTTTCAATGAGGACAAGGCTAATACTGGTTTTGGTTTCCCTGACTGATAATTCCGCCTGGAAATTGATACCGTGGTGTTGGAAATCTTAAAATTACCGCTTTCCCTCGATTGTCGTTGAGGAAAAGAAGCCCGTCAAAATGCATTGCTGGACGAAGCTGTAAACGTTCCTAGTAATGGTTCAAGTGCGTCGATCCGCGATAGTTACAGTACTTTGACAAAGGTAAACCATAGGCGATAAGCAATTCTCGCTTCAAGAGCAAGGTTTACGTGTTATACTTTAAAGACTCTCTCCAAAAAAAACGCGGTAAATATCGATCAATCTTCTTAGACTGTAAGGTGATTATGCAAAACAGGTAGCCAGATACGAAATCACAAATCACACTGCTTCGTTCCGTTATATCCCTTTGCGCCCCATAATGATCGACTGTCTATAAATGCGCAAAATTTATAAAATTTGATGGCAAAGTTCTCGAGACCAAATTTACAGCAAGTGGAAGTGCTTGAATAAATTATAGTGTATTTTACAGCAATTAACTGTAATAACAGCGTAAGTGATTTTCTAATTACTGCACAGTCGTTATGCTATATACTTCTTCATTGACTGAATTCAACGACTCACTGAAATTACACGTGATAGTTATCTGCTGGCATCAAGCACTCACAAAGGGTAAAAAAAAATTCTGAAGCTTGCCGAAACACCCCATGTCGAACGTCTCTTTAACCGAAGCGATCGTGTGTGGCAAAAAATTTCAGCCAGAAGTGATATAATGAAACTTTAGGCAAAAATAACGCTTAATTTACTATTAGGTCATTGTTTGTAGTCGTTTACTTGCAAATAGTGCCCAGAAATGGCAAAAGTGAATCGCGCCTTTACACGAAGACGCGGTGTCGCAAATGAGTATGATGTGTTTCTTTTCGACATTGCGCGAACATTGATAACATACCCCTGGTGTTCAACACTCCGAACGTTTCCTCATCAAGGCTTGAAAGAATCACTGGGCAACAGCTGCTATTCAACCTCCACTTGTCTTTTTACATGCTATCGTTACAGCGTATCCCGTTCTGAGTTCATTCCATGCCGAGGCCATTGACGAACAAAGCATCAGTGCGCGTTGGGAACCGTGGTCTACCCTGAGGGGTGACAAGGGTGTCGGCGAGGCCGATGGATACGTGATAGAGTTCAAGGTAAGACAACAGGGCGAGTTTTTTCGCGGAGTGTTTTAAAGGGACCGTGACTACTGTGAAAATAATAAATTATTTTAGACTGATAAATTATGCTCTGAAAACCCGTGTCGCTAATTGCACCACCGTGCATGAGTTTATTATTAGATCAACAATCCATGCGAAAAGCGTCACTTTTAAATCTCCCGCAGAAATCTTCGATCATGACGTCATGGCTTTTAAAGTTTTGAAGTGTTTTTCCGTATTTTTGTTACATTGCCTGAATTAAACTTCCTGAAAAATGCTATGTTAAATGCCTGGCTCCCTCTGAATACAACGTACCTGATTTTTACAGAACTACATAGGTCGCCGTCAAAATTTAAGACGTCACGGCGTTCGGCGCGGGAAGTTGAAGATGGCTTCGCCACTCGTATTTTCTTTCTGTGCGTGTTCTCGCTGCAAACGTGGTGTTTTCGGTATCGTGAGGTAGCGTGAAAGAGTAATTTACTAACACGAGAAGAAATTCTTTCTTTATGTAGTGCGATTTTAAAGGAGGCGTGATGTATTCTTCACGACAGCTTCACGGTCGTAAACCTAACAGCAGCCACTTTTTTCTTTTTTTTGAAGCTGAAAAGTCGCACACCAACTACTGCACGCTAGTCCGCATTTCAGACTAAAATTCCCGATCTCTTCTTTCACAGCTATCAGAAACTCTAATTCAACTCATGCTCATTCAAGCTCGCTTCAACACGTATGCCAGCCGCCTAGTTCCACCGCAGTACGCTAAACATTAGACATTCGCATTATTACTTTCCATTGATCCTCCCTCGGCATGCTGTGCAATAAGCGGTGCTTATTCTCATAGCAAAAATTCTTTTTAATGGCACAGACCAAGCATTCTTCATGACCTTTTTTTTTACTAAAATGTTTATTTTCTAGCATTCACCATGAGGCAGCGCATACTATACTCGGTTTCATACATCAGGTGCAACGCTATGGACGCTAATGAGACTTCTTGCAATAGATGCATGCGCACCAATAAATAGTTCAATGATTTTACCACCCATAATGTGATTTTTTTAGACTGCGTAATTGATGAAGATGCTTCGTACCTTAGAAATGAACAAACTGCGTTTTCTTTATAAAGTTGTCAATAGGTTCCTCTGGATGGCTTAGCGTCTCTGTTTTTTGTATCGTGGCCTCCACGATCGGTTCCAGTGACGCGCAGCCGGAGCCGATTGCGGAGGCCACGGCCGTTTACGAGAGTGAAATCCAAACATGTGACGTGCGGACTTATACATTTTGTTGACCGAACTTCTTCCATAGCTTCAACAGCGTTGCACCTGATGTATGAAACGGAGTATAGCTAAACACAATGCAACTCACTTTGCATCAGCCAATAGCATCGTTTAGCCTAAAATTAAAAGTTATTAGCACAATTTTTCTTCTCTTTCCACTGTTTTTATGAAAACTGTTCTGACTGAAATAAAAAAATGCTATCGAATATAAAAATGTTGTCTTCTCGTATACTAATATATTTACTTTCATATGCGGTTTATTTCAATTATTTTTCTTGGATTGTCACTGAGTGCATTTTGTACGCTTTATTATAGTTATCTGTCGTTATGCATAACGCTCTATCCTGCGCGCGCTAGTTTTTTCTTTTTCATTAGGCCAGTGCTCGCCAATATTTCTTCTGATTTGCACATACCTGCACTTCATCCATCTAACATAACTGTCCACCTGCTTTACAGGAGCACGCCGCTAACACGTGGAACAGGACAGATGTAATCCCAGACACCGGAAATGGAACATTGTCAAGTTCTATAGACGACCTTAAGCCAAACACATTGTACCAAGTTAAAGTGTTAGTGCATGACGTCAGTGGTCACGTGCACTCGCAGACTGCTCCAATGGTTAGCGTGAAGACGCAGTGCGGAGGTAAGCACGACCTTACACTTTCTTGATACGTCACGTAAAATAATGGTTGCACAAAAGCGGGTAGTACCTATCTAGGATGATTAATGTTAAATAGTAATTAAGATATAGTTGAAAACGCAACAATTACCTAGACAGTATAGAGACGATGGTCCCGAAAGCAGACGACTGGAGCGGGACCATCGGCTAACAAATGAGATTTGTTTACAAAAGTTGGCTTAAAATGTGTATCTATAAACGTATGCGCCAAACAAATGAACGCTCTCAATGCAAGGCAAAAATATTATTCACAATTTAAAAAAAATGTACAAGTAGCAGAAAGCTTTGACAGAAAGTAAAACTGCTCACACGAAACGAAACATTTCAATTAGAATTCGTTTCACTCAAAAAGTATGATAATTTAGGTTAATGAGTTAAATAGCTCCATATTTTTAATGGCCAAAACGGGGGGGGGGGGGCTGCATGACTTTTCTGTATAGTTGGTGATATACATTTATGCTCTACATCAGTGAAATCAAAAGGAAAGCTAGAACACATTTATTTGATGGGTAGCGTAATGTCTGTAAATTTATTAGGAAGCTTTCTATTAGGCAACAAAGAAAACATACCATTTAGATAATAGCTAAAGAAATCATATACAGAAAAATTGCCGTTATACTTACATAGAGGGGACATACTAAAATAAAAATAACTGTCGGTAATAATGTGAACAGCGTATTATCTACGGATATTATCTAAGAATGTTATACAGTTAAAGACGTGATTTCTTGTTCGGCCACAGGTATACTGTCTATGAATACCTACTCTACTACCCGTACGCATTCCACGGTAGTATGTGAACAATATTATTTTGATATGAAAATTACGCTTTTGCGCATCGAATGCCGATGCTTTAGGCGTAAATAGCACTTGAATGCCACGCTGGAACTAATGACAGTGTGAACTGGTCTAGGAAGCTATTTCGCCTTATAAAGCGCGTGACGTCACGCATAGATGAACCAGCGATGAAGTTCGATTCCCACAACTGTTTTACCTGGAAGTTGTGTCGTGGCTTCAGAGACGTGTGGCGCGCCGGTGCGGCAGATATCTCGGAAGCCATAGTCGTTTATGGCGCATTCAGACTACGGACCGTATCCGGATTTGTCGTGGATGCGGACGGCTAATCCGCGGATCATCCGCCAGCAGGCACATCCACACGACGAACGGTGTCCCAGCATTAGTGGGGCGGATTACTCTCGGCCCCAGTCTCTGCGCCCCCTGCCAGCAGACCGGTGTGAGAGTATTCAAAAATATGGAGGCCGCCAGAACGCGAAGCTCGCCGAGCTTTGTCGAGCATTGTAATTTGTTTCGGTGAAAACGGTGCTGTTGGCGGAATGGCTGCATGGGGAGAAAACTCTGCTTTATAGAGAGCTGCTGAAGATTGACCAGGCTGCTGTCGCGCACATACGAAGGGAAGGGGCCCCACATACGGAGGGAAGATACAGTGGTGCGCCGATATCGGCAGTTTCTTTCTTTTACGGATAACAGGTATCGACAGTGCACAATGCACTGCTGCACATTATGTTTTTCTTTCTCTTTGTTCGCATGTTGGCCTTAAAATCAGTGCTCAAACACGGGCCGTGTTCTGAGACAACCGCGTTAGGCGACAACGCCACTTTGCCGGCCGCAGAATCCTGCGTGCGCAATTAATAAAAAGCGAAAACTTACCCACTACTCTCCAACCTGTCAATCAGCTCGCAATAAATGGTATAGATATCTCAAAGCTGATCGTCTCAGAATACGACCCCAGAAATAAACTGAACCAAGGGCCAGCAGAGCTGAAATCAACTGCGAGGACAGCCGTCCGGCTCGAGCAGAAGAAAAGTGTATTGGTTGCCAGCCTGTTCGTCCGCTGAAGCTGCGGCGTTCCGCCTCCAGAATCCCGATGTGAAAAACAGGTTGGGGTCATCCGTCCGCGAGCCGTGCGGACGAGGGGAATCGCTTATGTGAGGTCACGTGACGCGCCATCCGTCCCTCCAAATCCGTATTTGGTCCGTCGTCTGAATGAACCATTAGAAGCAATAAGACCTCAAAGCGAGCATTCGTGCCGCAGTGCGCTGCGGCATCGGACTGCAACGTTTGGGAAACATGTGTGCCATTGATGCAATTCACTTTGGACCGGATTGTTGTTTTGGATTAGAGGTGCTTTAGCCAGATGTTGCAAGTGGAATGCAGCTTTCCGGGCTTCTGTAACGTCCACTGAAGGCACGGAACACAAAGGTGCTTGTGCGGCGCATCCGCATGAGTTGAGGACTCCACAGTGGGTATTGTTACGATCGGCGCCTGGTCCAAAGCGGAAGCAGCGTCCTCACACTTCCTCGAACAGGGCGCCGAGGGGCTGCTTACCTGCCGACAGCCGTTCAAGCACGCGCATTGTCCTCCCGAGCCGGGAAGTGAGGTGCCATGCGGTCCGACGCCGCAAGGCGATCGACGAGACAACCGTAATGGTTTCCGGTCGCGGCATCTCGCTTGATTAGACAACGGCGTCAGCACGAATGAGGACCCGTCCCGCTCACTGAGCGGTCAGGTGCTGTGGGCGGCGAACTTTTTCAAGCGCCGAGCTGTCAGCGTGTGTGACCCATCACCCTGCGGCCTTCCCATGGGAAGAAACGACCCCCTTGATACCATAAGGGGAGAATGCGGTGGCTACGCCCTGGTCGAGGACGTTGACCTGGGCAGGTGCGGGCGGCAGCCCTATTAATGTTCTGTGTGACATGAGTGGACCACCCCAACTTAGAGCGACTCCCCCATCTAGGGATCTGGGGAAGAAAGACCCTTTATAATGAGCCCAGACGGGTTCACTCGACACATGTTCGTCATGTAAGACGAAATGCTCGCCATGTAGACAGTGTAAACAAACCACGTTAAGTTTCCCTTCAGGCTCTCCGTGCTGCCTGTGCATCTTCGTCCCGAGTCTCCGGCGCCTGCAACGGCTGGTCGCCACAGTATTCAAATGCGTAATTTCTTGCTCAGCCACAGGGCCACTGCGACGAAGGGCAGTGCAGCCTGCGCGGTTGCTCATTGAAGCCATCAAAACCTGTTGTACGCCCTCTTACAGCAAGGCTGGTCTAAAGACTCATCAAAAGATACTCTACATTGATAACGAAGGCAACTGTGAGCTTAAAACTAAAAGACTTAACTCCTAGCCTTATTTTCTATAACATTCGATTGAGTTCATAACGCAGTCGTTGCTTCGCCTTTCCGGTGAAACTGTGGCCGTTTGTAAAGTCATCATGGTCGTGTTGTTTTTATATTAAAAAAAAATCACCGCCGAAGCACTCCATTCAGACGGTTAACCTGCAGTGCAGCCGAAACGTGCGGCACCGGTGTTTATCGCTGGGTTAATCCCACCGCTCTTATAAAGTCCTTCTCAATTATTGGTTACGCCTGTCCAGAAATCTTAAATGGTGTCTGCCGACTGTGTGTTCCCTTCCTCACTTTAGTGGACCTGTGGGGAGTACTGGGGTTTGCCCGATTTATGCGGCACACATGCGCTAGGAGTTTTCGCGTAGACAAGGCGGATGAATTTCGGTTTCGCCTAACCACATCCAGCTTCGCAGTAAAGAGCCTTCACCGCAAGACGCGTCAGTCACAGGAGGGGGGGGGGAATGCAAAGGTGCGCTCGGCCGTTCCCACTTCCCCGTAAAGGGTTGCAACCCTTGTCCGTAAAGAGGGGTGGGTGGGGGGTGAGGGGAGACTTCGTCCTCAAACCCTCTGCCCCCGCCTTCCCCTGGGTGTAGAACTTCACCAACCCAATCAGTGGCTACCGTTTGTTTTAGACATCCGGTATACTGCTGGAGCGAACGTCGTGTATACATAAACATGCCAGTTTGTTATCACAACAGTGGGGAAGCTATGCATCTGCTCGTCGCGATCCTGCCTTTGAATGCAGATTGCAAAAGAATAATGTGGAATACTGAGTGATTACTCGCGTACTGAGGATACTGAGTGTGGGATACTGAGTGATGTGGGATACTGAGAGTACAATGATACTGAGTAATTATCTGTGCATCACACTGCATATGCTTTCTTCCTTTTACAGCACCGCTGTCGCCGCCTAAGAACTTTAGCCATGAAGAAACGACGGACGGAATGGTCAAGGTCAAGTGGCAAGTGAGATTTGCTTAAAAATGCTACCAATAATACTGCAGGAAGTGGAAGATGGAAGCCGCGATGAAAAAATCCGTAAACAGGGGGTGGGTGCTCGAGCCAACGTTTCGACAAGTGGACTTGTCTTCTTCAAGGCTGGAACTTCAAGATTGATTCCAGCCTTGAAGAAGACAAGTCCACTTGTCGAAACGTTGGCTCGAGCACCCACCCCCTGTTTACGAATTTTTTCACCAATATTACTGGTGTGACAAACAACTAGATACCTGAGAAACGATAGTGAACTAGCAGAATATTATAATGACTAATTTGTGAGCGAGAAGAACACGTTATACTTGTAACGCTAACAACGTTCACAGTTGAGCGTTTATCTAGTCGTGGGAGGAACGACTCTCCGAAAGAGGGTCAACGCGTCTCATTAAAGGGGCCATGACACCAATTTTTCTATCATAATCCGTGTTATGTGGGTTCTTGTTCGTTTACAAACAAGTTGACGAAATTTTAGCGCATTTGGTCGAGCACTTAGTTTATAACTGTATATTTTTATAAGCACGCGAGCGGTGTGAGAGACGGACAACACTGAAGCACTAGCAAGCCGTGACGTACCAAGTTACTTTCCATGCGAGCGTCTGCATTCCGGCCAACGATATTGTTCCTTGGTCAGCCGCGCGTGCACTCGAGCGATTTCAGCTTTTTTCAGCTTGGCATTGGAATTGAACTATTTTGCAGCGGCTGAAACTTTGGTAAAAATACGACGGCTCCGTTTCATGCAGCACATGACGTCACACACGCCATGGCAAAATGGGGGTTGCCGGCGGTGGGCGGGGTTTATAGCCGGTGACTTCTAAGGCTTATTTTACGCTGCAATATTCATCTACAGTTCATTTTAGATGCGAAGCAGCTTTTGCGCTGGGCTTTGTCCGTAGTTCCATTGGCGACCGTCCGCTTTCTAAAACCTACCGTAGCCAACTGTTAATATGTTGAACGCGCGCTCGCGCCAAGGAGAAGTCTTCTTCGTCTTGTTCTTCGACCGCCTTGATACGTGCAGAGCATTTTAGGGGCCCGGGCACCCGTATGCTGTCCTAGCTTAACGTAACGCAGACAAAACCACGTGTGCTGGCACGCGCTAGCGCGTTCGGGCCTGTGTAAGCGGCTGGGTAAGACGCTGTGGCCTCTCCCCGTAACGCTCTCTCAGTAATCATGTGATGGCGTCGGCGAATCAGATTATGCAGACGCGCAAATAACCAACGCGTTGTGCCCTATTCAGAACGCGCTGGCACGCGCTAGCGCGTTAGGGCCTGTGTAAGGGGCTGGTAAGACGCTGTGGCCTCTCCCCCTTACACTCTCTCAGCAATCACGTGATGGCGTCGGGCAACAAGATACTGCAGACGCGCGATGAACCCGTGTGGCGTGCTCCAACAAGAGTTCGGGACGAGTAACAGCAACAGCAGCAACAGTGAATTCATGATGTGCTCCACTTGCAAGGACGCGTTAACATCGGGCAAGGTGCTCGTGATGAACGTAACTTTAGGTCGACCCATGCGCTCCTTCGCATCCCCACATGGTTCCCTTTAGTGGGAGATGGTGATATTTTCACGTATGGATAGGCGCAAAAGACCCTCTACTTGTAATTTTCTCTGAAAACCGCAAATTGTTGGGTGACCGTGTCATGGCCCCTTTAAAAAGAGCTATGTATGTTTGAGTTATATGTGTGCAAATAAAAAGTCAAAAGACTTCGTCTTGTTCAGAGTGTAAGCCATTTACGAAATGTGCACATGTACCTGTTCTTCGGTTCTTCACTGCTTATCACCCCGCTTTCGTTCAGCTTCCAGAACGCTCCGAGTGGCAGTGCGATGCTATAAGCGTCGAGGTAAAGATCAACGATGGAAATCCTCAACTATCGAACCATTTCTCCATTGTGTTCCCGACGAGGCCCTTCACTGGGTACCGCGTTCAAGCACGCCTCACGACACGAGACAGAGCTGGCCCCTGGTCGGACCCTTTCAAGTTTACCACACGGGAAGAAGGTATGCGTCTGAAATATTGCTGTCGCATTGTAAATGGAGTCCGTGCGTTACTGCAAAGGCTATGGGTCGCGTCAGCCAACAGGTTAAACCAAAACCGGGGCTCATCTAAATTGAGCGTATGATCGAATTCCGTGCTACGCCGACCACATGAGTGCTTCACGGAAGGATTAGTGACGCACGGTGGCTTAGGTTCCCTCTCTTTTATTGAATACGTAACTGGGTGTTGTTACTGATGGGCTGACAAAGACCCTAGCCTTCGCTGTGCCGATTTTAGTTGGTTAGACGAAGTGCAGGGGTGTGATCAGGCAGTTGCCTGAACATATATTATCAATATGTATGTATGTATGTATGTATGTATGTATGTATGTATGTATGTATGTATGTATGTATGTATGTATGTATGTATGTATGTATGTATGTATGTATGTATGTATGTATGTATGTATGTATGTATGTATGTATGTATGTATGTATGTATGTATGTATGTATGTATGTATGTATGTATGTATGTATGTATGTATGTATACAGCACTCACGAACTTAAACGCGACATCATTTTTTAGTATAACGAGTGCTGTGAACATTTGCTCGCGATAACCGCGTCATGTCGCTGCCAAGCTGACTGCTAAAGGTCATGCTGGCTCTGTTGTAAGTGTTCGAGTCAAAATTACGCCGATACGACACGAACTGCAGACACTGGAAACGAAAGTATGCGCATTACTTAGCCACAAATTTTCGCGTTTTGATATACCTTACTTAAGTATATGGTGTGGCAGATAGAGGTTTGCTTGTCAGACAGCACGTCGTTTGTTAGAGTAGCAGTGTAGGTGTCAAGTAAACGGAAGTGCAGTTGAGCACAAAAGATAATAGGCAGCACAAAGAAATCGAGAACTCGCAGGCAGAAAATCGGTTATCACGGGAAAACGACAATCATGGACTACCAGCTAAGCCCTGGCTTTTTCTTTCAGTGCGCATAAAGGTAGGCTCACAGAACAGAAATTATGATGCGTTAGTCGATGTCATAGCTGCCGAATACAAACACCCTCATTCTCCTATTCGCTGGTATTAGCACTGAAAGAGGCGAAGAGCGAGATGCATAGTGACTGCCATGGAGAGCAGTTTTTTTTTTTGTTGTTGTTCAAGGGAAATAAAGTCGAAGTGCTAAAGCAAAAGTGATGCTTTTTTGATGCACTTAGCTTTTATTTTCTATAAGCTATTCCTTGTGACAACCAACTTGATTTCTTTCCATGCCACCATCACGAATATTCGGTGGGCAGCTCCGGGTGAAGTGAGGAGCCTGTACACCGAACGGCTATCAGCGAGAACGTACCAGCTTCGTTGGGCGCCGCCGGCTGTAGCCAATGGCATACTGCGGCAGTACCACCTTGTGTTGTCCGCGAATGGCCTCAGCGGTGTGCAGTGTCCCGAGTTTCAAGCACCCGACAGGATCACCGCTTCTTTTCCGGCCAACGTGACGTCGGCCGTGTTCCACAACCTCACGGCATCGGCTGTGTACACCGTCTCCATACTGGCGACGACGGTGAAAGACGGTCCCTGGAAGGATCATCGGCTAATCACCACGGAGGAAGGTTAGCCATTTCCAATAGCTTTCAAAGCGAAGCTTTGGTCTGTGAACTTCTCTCCGGGTTTCGCTCGCCGCAGCTCCTGGCTGCTTCTGTATGACCAACTGGATCATTTTTAAAAATTTTAAAGAACGCTGTATATGACACGCGATGCTGCCTAACTTCAGTTGTATTCCGTCCAATCGACAATAAGACTTCTGGGTACGTGCGTTTGATCTTACGTTCACTTTCCGTTATTACATAAAGTGAAGCTTACTTCTGGTTCGCGCTCCCGATCTTTACTAACTTCCTCCCGTTCTACATATCGCTTAGCCCAGCTACAGAAGGCGTCGGAGACGATTTCGGTCATAAAAAAAGAGTCAGACGGTCCCCATGTGTTCGCCTAAGACGACTCGAAGGCGAAATCCATCCTCTTCTTCCTCTTAGTCTACGCATTTCGACTGTATTGGTCCCACTACGGAAGCATTTTGCACCTGACGTGGTTTTACAGTGCCTCCGGGATCGGCCCACTTATAATTAAGCGATGATGTCATCTTGTGACGTCATGTTACGTGACATAGAAATGACGTCGCAGTGATGTCGCAAATTTTGGCGATCGCTGACGTTATGATGACGTCATTGAGAGATATTCCGCATCACTGTGTTGATGCCGACGCCTACAGTCACATTTCGTGTTCGAAGAGGCACCTGAGGCTTTCGCCTTAATAACTGCCGACATCGTAGACATTATAACCTGTTACAGAAAGTGCGTGGCGCAGACCGAGTTAGATGTTTCGCGTCGAGCACATCTGGGCGTTGGGTGAACGATGCCGCGGAGCTTCACCGGACGTAAATTTCGCCAGCAAATGTTGGATTTCCCGCAATTCTTCTCGTCTGCGCGAATAACTTTAACGATTGGCTTTCAGAGCAGGCCATTCATAATAATCGGAAGGCGTAGAATATATCGAATAGACAGAGCAAGTAGCACGCAGACGAAGAAAGACAAGCGGAAATCTTCCATTTATTTTGCTGCGTCTGTGTGTTGCTTGTGCTGTTTTTAAAATGAATCCTAACCAACTCACCAAACTGCCTGTTCTAATAATCTTTATATCATATAATTAGGGCTCCTTGTTTTCGGACAAATGGGAAACAATTCGATAAACACTCGCCGGTAAAAGTTTTGACAATTCGGATTTTTCCGACAAACTCTGATTTTAACGGTCAATACGACCCTGTTCCGTCCTTTATCAAAGGGGCATGTTCTAAGCGGTCATTGACACATCGGCCGGTTTGGCCGATATAAACCTTACCTCACGTCGGTATCTCGTAGACCTCACCCATCGCCCATTCAACAAAGACCTTGTCGCGCCCGGAGTGAGAGACGTCAACGTATGTAAGGCCCCCGAGAGCGTGAGACGGCATACTGATATATAGTCCCCTGGCGGCACTGAGGCGCGCCATAACAATAATAATTGCTGGAATTTTACCTCCCAGAACCACGATATGATTATGAAGGACGCCGTAGTGGATGGCTCCGGAAATTTGAACCATCTGATGTTCTTAAACGTGCACCTAAATCTAAGTACATGGGCCTCCAGCATTCCGCCTCCATCGAAATGCAGCCGCCGCGGGCAGGATTCGAACCCGCGACCTTCGTGTCAGCAGTCTAGCACCACAACAACTACACCACCACGGCAGGTATGGGGCGCGCCATACAATATCGAATATACGCACCTCGTAAAGTACGCTTGCGTATATTACAGCAACCTTTAAGGTTGTAATACGCACAAACGTAGGTGTTTTCAGTTGTAGTAGTTTTGGACAGTCTATAGACTGTCTCCATACGTTTTTGTACGGGATGCGTTTGTGCGTTCAAATCTTCCAGGCAACTAAGATACGCTTCGTGTGTTCTGATATTTGTGCGTTACCTAAATCTGCAGTCTGTAACTACGGGGTGCCTATTGATATACATTTCAATTTCGATAGCGTAAAGAGTGGAGTGATATAACGAACAGACGAACACGGTCTGCTATATTTTAAATGGGTATAGCATAGAGGGCTTGCTGGTGTAGCATCTTGACTAGGCTTGGCGCAAAAAAAATGCAATAAGACAAGCAAGCACGTTGCGTGTCGTCATCCGTATTGTTCTGCCAAGCTTTTTACTCGCGCTGAAGAACCTAAGTGAATATGTATCTTAATGTGCAAGAAGAATTGCTACAAATAATGTTTTAAGTCTCACTAGTATTGTTTTAGATATATAGGTGTTTATGAACTCTGTTCCTACAGTTCCGGAGGCTGCTCCGCAACGTCTCACTGTGGCTCGAGTGACAGTCCGGTCAGCCGTAGCGTCTTGGCAACCCCCGGACTGCACAAAGGTGAACGGTCAGGTTACCGACTACCAAATTCTTCTGACTTCCATGGCGGAGTGGGCATCGAACGAACTCTCAACCAAACAACTTGAGAACGTAATGGAAATGTCCGACCTTGTTCCATTCACGGAATACAAGATCACCGTGTCGGCTGAGAACAGTGTGGGCACGGGTCCCACCGCTGGAATCACGTTCAAGACGGCACCCAGTGGTACGTTATTAAGCACTCCGCAAGCGCTTCAGAATCGACTGCTAGCGGTAATGCTAAGGCCGAGATGATGTTTATACGAGTACTAACTTACTGGTACTACAAAATTTATAATTGCTCTAGCACGCTGACGCTGTAAATTTGTCAATGTGGGTATGTGTGTGCGTTTTTTACGTCAGTCCTGTGTATTCATGAGACAAGTCTTTGGCGAAGCTGGACAAAAATTGCCAATATTTCTAATATCAATCAATCAATCAATCAATCAATCAATCAATCAATCAATCAATCAATCAATCAATCAATCAATCAATCAATCAATCAATCAATCAATCAATCAATCAATCGATCAATCGATCAATCAATCAATCAATCAATCAATCAATCAATCAACTAAATTGTAAAGGCGTTTATTGACGGCGGGATCGACGGCGACGATGCGCAGCGACGACAGTAACGACAGAGCGCAGATTCGCAGGCTCACGAGCAAGAGCACGAGGGGCGTGCTCTCCGAGAAGAGGCGAAGAGGGCGACCCACTAGAAGGCGCTCAAGAGTACGGCCCATTACAGCGTTCTAATGCTTCTGTACAATTACCCTGGGTACGCAAAGGGAGCCGCCCGGCGACCTAACAGCTGGTCACTATGAGCGGGTCATGGTAGGGCTTGAGGCGCTCCACGTTCACAATGTCGCGCCCTCGACGGCGCATGTCCGAAGATGGCTCAATGGGTTCAATCAGGTAGTTGACCGGGGACGTACGTTCGACGACACGGTAGGGGCCTTCGTATTTGGGCAGTAGTTGGGAAGAGAGGCCAGCTGCAGCGGTCGGGACCGAGAGCCACACGAGCGCTCCAGGGAGGAACGTGGACTCAGAAGTGGTGGTGCCACCGCGAATGCTCTTCTGCCGCTCTTGTTCGTGCGTTGTAAAGGTCTTCGCAAGCTCGCGACATTCTTCAGCAAGCCTGGCTGTGTCCGAAATAGGCGCACATTCAGATCGATCCGGCCTGTAGGGAAGGATAGTGTCGATTGTGTGCGACGGGTGCCTGCCGTACAATAAGAAAAATGGCGAGAAACCAGTAGTGCTCTGAGAGGCGGTATTGTAGGCGTACGTGACGAAGGGCAGAATGGCATCCCAATTTGTGTGGTCGGCTGCGACGTACATCGAGAGCATGTCGCCGAGCGTGCGGTTAAAGCGTTCAGTGAGGTCATTCGTCTGCGGGTGGTAAGCAGTAGTTTTGTGGTGAACGACGTTGCACTCTTTGAGAATGGCTTCGACGACTTCCGACAAGAAGGCACGGCCTCGATCACTGAGCAGTTCCTGGGGCGGACCGTGACGCAGCATGAATCGGTGGAGCAGGAAGGAGGCCACACAAGCACGTGTGCCATTTCAAGTTGCGCAGAACGGTGTCCATCATGCGCTCGAAGGTCGCGGGCGCATTACACAGACCAAACGGCATGACGTTAAACTCGTACAAGCCGTCGGGTGTGACAAAGGCTGTCTTCGGTCGAGCGTCATCCGCCATGGGTACTTGCCAGTACCCCGAGCGCAAATCAAGAGATGAAAAGAATTCGGCTCCTTGCAGACTGTCAATCGCGTCGTCGATTCGCGGCAGCGGGTAAACATCCTTGCGAGTGATCTTGTTGAGCCGTTGGTAGTCCACACAGAACCGCACGGAACCGTCCTTCTTCGCAACGAGAACAACGGGAGACGCCCATGGGCTGTCGGAGGGCCGAATAACGTCGCGTCGAAGCATATCGTCGACTTGTTCATTAATGACCCGGCGTTCTGCTGGAGACACGCGATATGGACGTTGCCGCAGTGGTGGTTGGGCGCCAGTGTCGATGCGATGCGTAACAGCGGAAGTGCGGCCGAGGGAAGTTTGCCCGACATCGAAAGAAGAACGAAATTCTTCCAGCAGGCACAGAAGTTGGTAACGCTGGACCGATGTGAGGTTGTCAGCAATGGAGGACCTAAACACATCAGCAGGTGACGAATCGGACGTGGAAACAGCACTGAGCGTACGGGAGCTGGCGCAGTGCGTGTCACCCTGTGCGTCTATAACTTGTGCGTCTTCGAGGGGTTCCGCTCTGCCGAGACATTCCCCTCGCACCAACGTAACAATGAACGGGGATGGGTTGGTCACAAAAATATCCGTGTCGCCCTGAGTGATTTCCACGGTCGCAAATGGCACCAGCAAGCCTCTCCTAGTGAAAACGCGGTCACATGGAGAAAGGAGCGCAACGGCGTCGCAGAAACCGGTGCAATAGACTGACACAGCCGTTGACGAATTTGCAGGAACTGCGATGTCGTCTTTGACGAATACCTTGGTCGCAGCCGATGAACTGTCTGCCGGCGTCAAATCTGAGAATGGTGAAAGCTCTATTTCGGCTGGCGCGCAATGAATGACGGCGTCGTGGCGGGAGAGAAAATCCCATCCCAGGATGACGTCGTGAGAGCATGAGGAAATTATGATGAATTCGACGGCGTACAGAGCGTCCTGAATGATGACACGGGCTGTGCATACCGCCGTCAGGTGAATACATTGGGCGCTGGCTGTACGTAGGGAAAGACCGGAAAGTGGCGTCGTCACTTTTCGTAGGAGGCGGCTTAGTTTAGCGTCCATAACGGATACGGCGGCTCCAGTGTCGATAAGGGCAGATGCGCGAACACCGTCCACAAAAACGTCTATCACGTTCGATGGGCTTCACTGAGGGCTTTCGCAGTTCGATAGCGTCGCAGCCCTTGCCTCGTGGACTGCGACGACTAGTTTTCCTGTTCGCGTGCGACCGGACGTGGGCGCATCGGCGACAGTGAGCGACGTCGGGGAGACGGAGAGCGCTGAGTAGATGGAGCTTGGCGTGACGTCGGTGACATAGGCGTAGGTGGGGCGTAAAATGTGCGGTTTGACTGGCTGGTGGCGGGCGACACGACTTGAGGCGGCTGGACGCGATTGCAATAACGCGCCACGTGGCCGGCGTAACCGCATGCGAAGCATATGGGGCGGTTGTCAGGTGTGCGCCATCGGTTTGCTGGAGCAAGGCCCGCCCATGGCGCAGGACGTGATTGACGGGGTAGCGACTGATACGACTGCATCGTGGGCTGCGGTCGTGGCCTCTGCATTACGTCGGCGTAGGTAGCCGGCACAGCCGCTTCGAAGGACTGATGTCTAGCGGCGCCTTCGGCGTAACTGTGTGGGGCTGCCGTAGGTATTACAGGGGACGTCCTTGCGACAACTTGGGCGTAACTCAGTGGTGCAGGAGCCGGATGGTGCTGGTGGTACTCAGGCATGACCTCCGCGATTTCCTGCTCAATCGCTCGACGGAGGGGAGGGAGAAGAGTGGTTGACGGCTGGTGAACGTACTGAGGTTGAGCAAAGTCCAGTAGAGAGAACTAGCGCGCGATTTCCTCGCGCACGAATGACTTCACCTCTGCGAGCAAGGCGGAGTGGTCGGATATGGTCGACAAGCCAGCGAGCTCGGCGTCGCGGGATGGAGAGCGACGGGTCATCGACCGCTGCCGGCGCAGCTCCTCGTAGCTCTGGCAGAGCGTGATGACTTCGGCCACTGTGCTGGGGTTTTTGGCGAGCAGCATCGTGAAGGCATCGTCGTCGATGCCTTTCATAATGTGCCTCATCTTGTCAGATTCCGACATGGTGGCGTCGGCTTTCTTACACAAATCGAGGACGTCTTCAATGTAGCTGGTAAAGGTCTCGCCGGCCTGCTGAGCTCGTTCTCGCAAACGCTGTTCGGCCTGCAGCTTACGAACGGCAGGGCGGCCAAACACGTCGACGATGGCGGTCTTGAAAGCGGACCACGTCGGGAAATCGGATGCATGGTTGTTGTACCACATGCCGGCCACACCCGCGAGGTAGAAAACAAAGTTGCTCAGCTTGCCGGCTTCGTCCCATTTATTGGGGACACTCCCTCGTTCGTAAATCGTGAGCCAGTCCTCCACGTCGGTGCCATCCGCGCCGGTGAAGATAGGAGGGTCGCGGATACGGGGGACACCGGGGCAAGCGGTCGGGGCAGGAGGCGGCGTTTGCTGAGCGGCGTCTTGCGGCATGGTAGATGGCACGGTACGGGATCGAAGCTCCAGGGGCATCAGATGGAGACCGAAGTTGTGGGGATGGTACAGCACTCTCCACCACTTTGTAAAGGCGTTTATTGACGGCGGGATCGACGGCGACGATGCGCAGCGAGGACAGTAACGACAGAGCGCAGATTCGCAGGCTCACGAGCAAGAACACCAGGGGCGTGCTCTCCGAGAAGAGGCGAAGAGGGCGACCCACTAGAAGGCGTTCAAGAGGACGGCCCATTACAGTGTTCTAATGCTTCTGTAGAAAATAAATAAATAAATGTAGTTTTTTTCCATGTCATGGTTATAATGTGGGAACTCTGAGACTTCAATCGCCATGTTCCGTTGCTCCTTGTGTTACCGTGAGAAAGTTATGTGCCGTGTGACCAATCCCTTCAAGAGCTAAGGAGTAGCCGACGCCTAATTTGTGCGTCGATGTCTCCTCACATTATGTAAATAAAAAATCAATCAATCGATCAATCAATCAATCAATCAATCAATCAATCAATCAATCAATCAGTGACCTTGAGTACAATGCCGCATGCGAAAGGCAGTAGACCACACACTTGTTTTTGTTCCCTGGCTGCGCAGTTAACGGCAACAATGCCCCAAGTGTTCAACGCGTCTACACTTGTCATCCACGCAAGCACATACACACTATGCGTAGGTTCTCGCTAATTCAATGTTGCTCGACAGCTTTTTTCCACATATTTACGTTCCGATTTCCTGGTGCACGTCATGTTTGAACAGCGCGACTGGATGCGGACAGAAAAGAAACGCTCACACAAACACAGCGCTGTGTATGCGTGTGCGTTTCTTCTCTGTCCGCGTCTAGTGGCGCTGTTCAAGCATTATGATCATGAACCAACTAGCCCGCCAACGCACTCTGACCTATTCCTGGTGTAATTATTGTACGCTTTTCCGGCACTTCATTGCTGTGGCAAAGCGGGCTAAGAAACTTCACTGTATACTTTCAATCAATCCTTCAACAAATAAGAAAAATTACACCATCTCCAGTTAAAGGGGACCATGAGGCGATGCGAAGCAGTGTTTCGGCATGTCCAGCCTGCGTTTCAGAGGGGGAGTGGAGAGGGGAAGAGCGGGAGTGGAGAGGTGGTGTATGAAGAGGGTTTGCGCATGCGCAGTAAAGGTGGTCACGCTACACACCACCACCGGACTAGAGTGTACTAGAACAGGGGAGTGCTCGGAACGTCCGCAGCACCAATGTACAGAAAGTGAAGCCCAAAGAGGGTCAATCCGCTTGCAGCGCTGCGATCGGTAGTCTGCAATGTGTCGTCGTTTAAGAGCTGCGCGCGGCTCCGCCGAAGTGGAGCAGAGGTAGAATGCCCGCTTCCCACTCTAAAGGCCCGGGTTCGAATCGCAGCAGTAGATGGTGGGTTTTTATTCTTAGTGTCACCTTTTATAGCCGTGTTGGTTTTCCTTTGTTGCGTAAAACTAGCTTCCGTTGCTACGTGTTGCTACAAAAAGTAACGTAAAATGTGAAATTTCGTTTCAAGTCTCGTATTCACGAAAATCTCGGAGGCCATACTTTATGTTTTTGTTCAAACCCGGGCGGTGGCGATACAAATAACTGCGCTCACTGCCATATTTATTCTATCTTACTTCACATTTTGCGTTACTTTTTGATCCAACACGTAGCAACTGAAGCTAGTTTTAAGAAACAAAGGAAAACCAGCACGGCTGTAAAAGGTGACACTAGGAATAAGAACCCACCATCTACAGCTGCGATTCGAACCCGGGCCTCTTGAGTGGGAAGTGGGCATTCTACCCCTGCACCACTTCGGCGGAGCCGCGCGCAGCTCTTAAACGACGACACATTGCAGACTACCGATCGCAGCGCTGCAAGCGGATTGACCCTGTTTGGGCTTCACTTTTCGAAGCTCATTCCGGGCACTCCCCTGTTCTAGTACACTCTAACCGGACTGACCTCAGCCATAAGATGCTTCGCATCTAAAAAATCACATACAATGTCAACTAGGCATATTTCTCACTTCAAGCTATGACCCCGCAAACGAAAGTGGTAGCCCAGGCTGGGTCGCGGTGGCCGCCTGGGACCTAGGGTTCCCGAAAATTTGAGTCACCATCCTTCCCTTTTTTTGATGCCATGCCAACAAAAGTTCCTATCGACACCGTCATCATCGCAAAGGTCACATGAGGGCCAATGTTATATATTTTGTGGCTGGGCTCTGAGATGGTTACGTGACAGTCCCTGCTAGGCGTTCTCTTCCTTGCTCCTTGCCTTCCATTAAAGCCTGGTTACTGCATTCCCGCAGCAGCCGGAGATGCTCCGATGAAGTGGTTTCAACTGCCACAAAGCCACTGGCTTCGATGTGACAACGCTAATACGACATAAAAGGGTTATGGATGGTTTTAGACAAGACTTGAAGTACACGAAGAAAACTATGATTTTTGAACCGTTGGGTCAACTGTCTGTCTTTTTTGTTTCATTTTATAACTGTCTGTCAGCATTCATTAGTAACGTTCTTTTAATAAACCTCAGTTGGAAGTTTGCGCTTGTGCCCGTTTCATCTTTCTGTACCCTTCTGCACTTTGATATGGCTCGAAAACAATCGTTATGGATAACATACAACAATTAGGCCAAAGCCATGCCCCAATGACAGCTTCGATAATGGCCGACTATTTTAAATCTGGAGATGGGGTTGACACGAGTCTTCTTTTAATCTTTTCCACGCAGTGCCTCCAGCCCCCACTAACCTGACTGCGTACAGCGCAAGCAGCGAACTCTTGGCCCTCAGCTGGCTACCACCGCATCCGCCGTACGGAATCCTAGAGCGCTACACCGTTCACTACAAGCCTGCGCGAGAGTCGGTTTTCCGGGAGGCCCTTGCACTGACTCCCGAACAAGCGACCTGCGACGGTGACGCCGATGCCAGAACCGGCCACCACTGCGCCACCCTAGCGCCTTTAATCCCCAAGATGGAATACCACGTGGTGGTAAGCGTTACAGAACCGATGACCTATTTTAAGGAAGTCAGTCAATCAAACAATCAAGTCTGCAAATCAGTTTTGCGAAATCCCGAAAGGTGGCGAAATGGTTAAGAAGGGAAAATGGTGGACCATCTGTTGGTAGCACGAAGCTGCAGGGAAATCAATAAGGTTTTCTCAGAAGCAAATCTTTTTAGTTGCCAAAAAATTCATCCTAGTCCGGGGGTCGGAACCGGGACCAACGCATTTCTGGGGCGGTTGCTCTACCTAGATAGAGAGACCGCCCAGGGAAGGCGTTGGTTCCGGGTCTCATGCCCGAACCGGGATAAGCATGTCTCGGGATGACAAGGATAACCAGGATAAGGATGTCTCAGAAAGAAAGCTTCTTAGCTGCCGAAAAATTCATCCTGGTCCGGGGATCGGACCCGGGACCAAGACCCTTTCCGGGGCGGTCGCTCTGCCTAGCGTCTGGTCCAGGGATCGAAACCAGGAACAAGACGAATTTTTCGGCAACTAAGAAGCTTTCTTTCTGAGACATTCTTATGGATTTCCCTGTGGCTTCGTGCTACGAACGGGTGGTTGTCAGTTTTTTTCTTAAACAATCAAGTCTATTCTGAACCCTTTTAGGAATGTCCACAAGCGTGCGCAGTGTTCGCCGTTAGAGGCAACTCTCTCCTGCCCCCCCCCCCCCCAAACGATTTGTCGAGTGCCAAAGAAACCAAGAGTGAAGCAATGACATGATTATCACAGTGAACTGCCTTTGATCCAATGCTTTCAGCGGCGAAGGCGGGAGGTAGACCGTTCTTTCAATGCAACGTCAGGGGTCCCAGGCCACCATTTTCGTCAAAAGCCTGCATGCCCATTACCCTGCACCTTAAATAACGTCGGGAACGCTCCGACTGAGTAATGGCAGAGAGAAGACTTGGCACACACCCCGCTCCCCTTTGATGCGCAACCCCCCCCCCTTTAGCATCAACAGCCAACCGTCACAATACTTCCGCGGAGACCATGCATATTAAACCGCCACTAGAGGACAAAAAATGTTCTACTAACAGTTGTATTTATAGTCATGCCTTTGCAGAATTAGAAAGCCCGTACTCCATCAGAATATCACGTGTAACAAAAATCCACTGAAAAGGAAATGTTGGTGGAAACAAAAATAAACAGTACTAGAAGACGTGCGTACTCATGTATGGGAAATGCAAATAAATAAGTAATAGCAGAAAAATAGTGACAGTGGATATGCACTTGGTTTAGAAAAGTGTTAGCGAATATAACAAAACAAAAGCAAACGTAGAGATTAACCCACAAGTTAGAAGCACGCCGGTAACCATCACACCTTCATGAAACATAGATAACTGTCTTAGTGAGATTAGGTCTAGGACGTGTTTCAACAACTCCGTCTTCATTCAAATACAAGATATTTAAAAATTGGCAAGCCTGTCTTTTTTCTTCTCTACAAAATACGTTCCGCTACCTGCATGGAGCTAGCTTACCTGAAACTGAGTAAATGTGGAGATGGCTTGAAGGTTGTTACGTTTCAAGTAGTGTGAAAAAGAAAACCGGAATATTCTAGCCTCAGTTCTACTATAGCTTTAACTTGAAGCGGTAGGATTTGGTTCATTCTCTTCGGTAAAGCTGATCAAGTAAATACTGTGCAAACGCGCTATGATGAAATGTTTTGTTCCGTTTAGAATTAGTCTTTGCTTGCAGGTTTAGACATACCCATGCCGATCAGTCGAGGCGATCGCCCAAAACTAGGGCTACCAAGCTGCCTGACTATCCGCGTTTCCGCGGCTTGGAATGAAATGCAAATCATGATGGCAGCCGCCTTCTTCCTACGGACGTCTGTGTCAGGAATCTCAGTGACCGTTCTGTTGCCAATACCATTTTGTGATTTGTTAACTTTATAATGTACCCTTGAATAATGTATGTTGTTGGGCGAGTCGGTCGTACATCATTAAACGACGTGCTGCGCAAAATAAACATGTACGAGAAGAGAACGGAGACGGGCGCAGATATTTTTTCTCGCGTATTTGTACCATACAAACTGAAACTTCATCTACGCGCATCGGAGAAACCTGCTTACATTGTGATAAAATCTGAGTGATGTACGACTGACACAAACATCCCTCTCATTCGTCACGATGAAAGTCACAGAAAGCTTACGTGCCAACTGATCACGAATGCGTCTCAACAAATTTTTGTTCTCGCCAGTAAAGGCTGTCACAGTTTACCACAAGCAGCCAACGGGCGCGCGCCGCAGTGCCGGGGCAGATTAGACGCTCGTCCGGTCTGCGCCCGTGCGCGTTCTCTTCTCGTCTATGCTTTTTTACGCAGCACCTTTTTTAATAGTATACCTTTGCTTCGTTTCAAACGTTGTCATTTCGTTAGCTAATATAGTAACTGCCCGGCATGCAATTGAAGGAGACAGTGGCACACGATGTAAGGTTACGGAAGTACTGCACTGGATAGCAAATTCAAAACTTTGTTAGAATGGAAGGACACCGCTGCGCGGCGGTGTCCTTCCGATTTTCTAAAGAATGAACAAATTTTCTAATGAATTTTCTTTTTGTCTCACGTTTCACTAATATCCGAGGTCGTTGCCAAGAACAAAGACGTGGAAATGTGGAGCGAGCGAAGCAACTTGGTCACTGCTGAGACACGGGAGTCAAGTAAGTACAGCTGGTGAAGACATTCGCATGCTTTTTGTGATCTCGCTAATGTGCGGCGTGCTTACGACATCCACACCACAAAACGATCAGGAGCGAAGCGCTCAAAGTACATGACCAGTTTGTCCTTAGTTTACTTTAATGTCTAGAGCTTGAACACATTGGCCTTTTCCATTATTACGACGTGGGTAATTTCTGACAAAATTCGTCTCGTCTCGGACAGTGGGCTTCCTTAGCTGGACGCCCTAATCAGAGGTGAAGTCCAAGCGACCGGAGGTGCGCACTCGAAAGTCACGTGACAGACCGGAAGTGGCACTATGGATGTTGGACATGACGCTGAAGGCGCATGACGAATGAGGGTAGTGATGGCAAAGAAGACAGGGAAGGGCGACGTAGGTGCGACATTGCATTAAACCTTAATACATTGGTTGAATTACAATAGGATAGGGTCTCCAGTGAACTCATATGAAATATGGTTCGGTCATTGTCTGTTGATTCTTTCAAAACGGAAGGAATTCACTGTGAAACGCGGAAAAGTCCAAAGAGACACCAAAAAGTAGTATTACTGGTGTGGACGCCGGCCTTGAAGTTTCCGCTCTATTTATAAGGTTTATAGGAGGTTATAATCACATTTTTCTACAAATCCGAACTACATTCTGTTGTGCAAGAACTAAAACACTAAATTCGGCAATCTTGGATTGGTTGCATAAGCTGTACACGTTCAGTTACCGAAATAACTTCGAAATATATCGTCACATGGGCGTACTGCTGCGAGAGAATTCAAGAAAAGGATTATAGTTCTTTTTGTTTCTTCTACTCTTGAAGTTCTTGCTATGAAATAACCACAAGTAGACATTTGAAATAAAGAAACAAGGGGAAAATTAGTTTAAACAGACTCAGTGTTTCTATAGCATTTTTAAGGTTTACAAGTATGGAGGTCAACGTAGCTTGAGTTAGCAATTTTCTTTCAATGTCCTTCTAAACGCGCTCAGCAAAGCTCGCCCAGAGTGTATACCTTGTTGATTAGCGCTATCATTATGTGTTATTTCAAGAACCCGGCCCGCCGTCCCACGTCACCGAGAGCGAGCGAGATGAGACGGCAGTGATCATCTCCTGGAAAGAACCGAGCCTTCCCAACGGGGTTATTCTAGGGTACAGGGTAAGTCGCAATCTTTTTCACAACAAGTCAGCTTCTAACCTGATCGATGAAGCTCCATCACAATATGTAGCCACGGATCTATCCATTCTTGAACGCTCTGCAAACAAGACGATGGCATTTACTTCCCTTCTGACCTTACCTAATACAATTTTAAAACAAATGTTGTAAGCTCTACTCGAATAAAAGATATGCCAAGCAAAAAAGAATTAACATGCGCATCGACGAAGTTTCCGAACTACACAGGTTTTAGTAACCAAATGAGTCGACGCGAGCCTGGGATGAAGCAGGGCGCGCTGTATGATGTCTGCATATCTCTTTCCACTTTTCATCCGCTAGCCTCGTTCCTCCTGTGTGGGGTAGCAAACCGGGAGCTCACCTTAATATCTGGTTGACCTTTCTGTCCTCTCTTTTTTCGCTGTCTTCAACAACTCGTTCTTATTCTAATTTTTTTTTTTAAATCATGACCACCTGTTGTACTGTAGTGGAGGCAAAACAACGGAACCTAAGTGTAGCACATTGTTGCCTTAATACAACATACACGTAGCCTATGAGGAAGCAACGCTGTGCTAGTGCAATTTTACAGGGCACCACTGTCAGACCTTCGCTGTAATGTTTTCGTTTACGTCCCTAAGATCATACCTTTGCCGCTATATTTGATATCGTGTTCCGTTTCAACGTGTTAGTTCATTGTAGGCGCTGTCATAATAGTTGTCAACTTTCGTGTCGTTTTCCTGCTATGTATGTCCACAGGAGGACGGAAGACCGTCCCATCGATATTCGATTACGTTCAGTTTTCGGCAAACTGGCACCGTCTTATATGTCTACAACTTCCAAAAGCCATCACACGAGCTAAAATCTGCTGCCGTAAATTACGCTTCCCTTGCAATAAAATGAATACTGTATCCTAACTAAGACAGCCACCTGGCATAAGGACTACATGGTTTCTCCACCTTCCCTTAATTAATGTTAACCACAACATGTGCTATATCGAATCTCGAGTAGCATCCGCCCCAATAACTTCCTGAGCGCCTTCTAACGTTTAGTCTATCATTTTTGGTCGATTGCTCTTTCTGTTTCATTAACGATCGCACGGCTCAAAACTATAGACGGTAAAAACATTGGCGCTATTTGTTAACTTGTGCTAGGTTACGTTGAAGAGCCATCAACTACTCTCCACTGAAAACAACGTCTCGATGGCGGTGCCTGCCGAAGGAAGGCAGGCGAAGTTCATCAACCTCACACCTGGCACCACCTACGTCGCTCACGTGGAGGCAAGAACATCGGCGGGATACGGGAAACCGGTGGAAATCTCCGTCCACACAAGGCCTAGCCGTAAGGAAACAGTCTCGCTCACTCTCTTTCTCGCTCTTGGGCGGTCTTTTAGTCCTAGCCTTTTTTTTTTTGTTACAATACCCTTAGCACCCTGCTAAAATAATTCTTCTTGTATTAGAGTTGCTGTTCCCTCATGCTACTGCTGGTGATGCCTGCTATATGCTTGTACTTGTAATTTCCTGTATTGTGCATTATTGTTCATACAATTATGCTTTTATATCTATAGTACACTTCATTGTTAAATTATTTATATGTATGTTTGTGTACTTTTAATCTTGTTTCTTTATTTCTTGTTTGCACAATGATTCACTATGGTGCACTATAGTGTACGCTATTGATGTTCCTGTATATGTATTTATGTATGTTCCCTTGATGCTCCTATAGATTGCTACCAACTGTATGCTTTGAATTTTTATTTGCTTCCCCCCCCCACTGTAATGCCATGTGGCGCTGTGGGTATGGCATAAATAAATAAATAAATAAATAAATAAATAAATAAATAAATAAATAAATAAATAAATAAATAAATAAATAAATAAATAAATAACACATTTGATACATATCGTTGTCGTAATCACGCTACGCTCATTAAGGTTACGTGCGGGAAAATAACCATTACTCAATGGAAAGCTAGAATTGGTTGAAGAATACAAGCGCGAATACAAACGTTACATTAAAGCGCACACTACATGACACGCGGGCATCGCATGCTCTTAGAACGTAAACCAAGAAAACACTGCCTGTTTGAGTCCTTCATTTGAAAGAGTAAGTATATAACTGCAGTTGACAAATATAAAGCTCATTCGTGTACCTACAACCGGCACGAAGCAAAAGGAAAGGAGAGTTAAGCAAGTTAAGCAAATAAGTTCTGTTCTGTGAACGGAGGCAACGTGGATCAAAGTTCAGAAGAGTGGATGTCATCCACTCAACGGCATTTAGCACGCAGCTACAAAGGAAAGGTAATTTAGGACAGTTGTTCTTTAAAGGGACCGACGACCAATTTTTGGGCTACGTGTTTTATTCAGCGCAACGGCAAGCTTACCGGTCAGAGTGTATCCTATAATTACCGAACGGTAACGCGGAAAACGCCGTGAGACATTTTAAATCATTTTTTTTTCTCTCTGCGGCGACTATGATGTCGTACAACACATACTCAAAACAGAGGGAGGTGAGCGTCAGAGCAGTTCGTGTTTGTGCGCGTCGGTTTGCTGCGCATGCGCTGCGGCTCGAGATGTTCCACTAGACGCTGCGAAGGCAGCGCCGCTTCGCAACGTGCCACTACTTTCACCTCGTAAGCAGCGCAGAATAGTGTGGGCGTGGATGATAATATACGTACTACAATTTTGAGCGCTGATTATGGTGCGCACGGAAGCACCAGAATACGTATAGCAAAGTGAACGACCCCATAATTACCCTGCAAGGCTCTAGCACTAGGCTGCTCGACATATCGGTTTTTTAGATTTTTAAAACGCGATTAAAAACATGTCCTGTTTTTATCACTGAAAGGATGATTGAATCTGTCACCATAATTCACGGTCTTTTCATTTGCAGCCGGACCTAATGACACGTTTTGGCCAGTTGTGGGTCCTTTAAAGGTTCCCTGTCTAAGACTGCGGAATATTGGAGCCCCAGAATGAACGCTCTGGACGTTGTAGTTGAATTTTTCAAACCACCATGGCATTACTAGTGCTTTCGTTCTTGTCTTTCTAGTCGGTGCTGTAGTCGAATACATCATCACACGATGGCGCCACCAGTGCTTATGTTCCCGTGTGACTGCTCGGTGGCCTACGTAATTTTGTACACGACACGTAACCACTATTGCTTATACTCCTGTCTCACTCAACAGCGGTGTTCAGGTGCATAGCGGAATACAAGCGCCTGCGGCGCCTTCATGGTGTGATTATTATTGGCACGAGTTACGAGTGACCCTCTTGTTCCTCTTCCAAACACTTCTGCTCGAGCACTTACTGCCTGTTTCCCGAATATCCAGAAAAAAGTCTTGTTAAAATAAGATTGCTATGAAGTCTATTGTTCTGGTTAAGGTTCTGTTGGATACATATGATATCGAAGCATACATTTACTTGAGGAAAATGGCAATTAACTGTCCGGATAGTTAATGGAAATTTTTGAATGAGTTCATTAATATACTAGACCGTTTTTTTTTTTTTTGTGAGCAGCTGGAATGGTGCCGCAACACCTCGTGCTCCTTTCTACGCGGCCTCTGAGATCCGCTTCGGCAGTGCGAGAAAACACACAGCTAGCCTGAAGAATACACACGAACGTTCGAGCGCCACTTCCAGACGCCCAAGTCAAGGATTAAGGTCACCTGCATTTTTAAAGACGATAGTCTTTCTTGGGGAACTTAAACGCAGAAATTTTGGTCTGTCTTTCTGTCTTTCTGTTTGTCGGCACGTCCCTCGATTCAGCCACTCGGCCAAAGTTGAACCACTTGCCCAAGGGCCAGCCGTCTTGAACTGGTACGGCTGTTCATACTTGGAACGTTGTCGATCAAAAGTAAATATCATGCATATCTGAGGTGCAACATCACTAGGTAAGTATTAGGTGGCGTGTTCCTTTCATAGAAAATGCATACATACGTAATTTTAAGGACCATAGTTTCTTAAGCTGCGCCGAAAATGCATAAGAAGCTTGAGCGAGTTGGTATGCGTTCATCTGTTGTTGAAACAGCGCTCACTAGACGACGACGAAGTAAAAGAAGGCACAGGACAGGCGCTGCCTGTCCTGTGCCTTCTTTTACTTCGTCGTCGTCTAGTGAGCGCTGTTTCAACAAAGCTGAAAATGCGACTGCGCTGAAATTTGCCTTCCTCCGTGCCCTCGCACGAGCTCATGGTTTGTTTCGGTCTGTATTGCACTGTACGAATGCCATGGCTTGATGTTGAAAAACTTTAGTTTTGAGAAGGCCAAGAAGGTGAAAAAAAATATTTAAAAAATGAAAAAGCAGCGTTGTGGGCGGCGTTCAGGCTGCCGGTTGTGGGCGCCGCTCTGGCGTTCCTGTTTTACCCAGGCGACGTTGTAAATAAAAGAGTGTGTGGAGAGTACTCGTTGAGTGCCGACGTTTCTCTCCTTCAGCGCTTCGCGCCAAACCGCGTTTTTCGCAGCACGCAACACGCCAACGCAGCACGCAACGCAGCACGCAACACAGCACGCAACACAGCACTCATGTTTCCCGGCGTATTGCCAGATGGCGTCCATATCTCACACAGCGCCTCTTCTATCGTCTTTACACGACATTTGCAGCGAAGCACGCAGATACGCGGCCAATTTTTTTTTCAGGTATTGTTTCCAGGCCTACTGTTGTGACGCTTACGGCGTATAATTAAAGGGGTACTGACAGGAATATTTTCAGTTGTCTTTTTTGCGTCAAAGAAAGGGGTCAAGCCCTCAAGAGCCTAGAAAAGGCAGTGCTAAGCGCGAGTGCACCCTGAAAAAGTAATTACAGTACGTTTATAAAAGCTAGTTTCGGTTCGTACTGTACCCTGACGTCACAACACAGTAGAGCTTCACGTCACGCGCTCGCGCAATATATAGTGACGTTTCCACGGCCGCTCCGCACCGTGGCTCCGTTGGTGACGCACAAGCGGCCATTTTGGAAATTTTGATGAAGCACAAGCGGCCATCTTGGAAGTTTTGGTACCTAAGTCATCGCAACTAGCCAGACTGCTGCGTGAAGTCGCCAGAATTTGTACTGTAGCCTGACGTCAAGCTGGTGTCGATTGTCAGTAGGTGCGCCAGGGAAAAAATTCACTTTAATATCAAATTAAGATATCTTATCAGTATTTTCTGAGCTTCACACTTGCTCCAGAACCATCTCTGCATACATGAGATTTGTATGGTAGAGTAAACTCGCCTTCGAAAAAAGTGTCAGTACCCCTTAAATCCACTGGTGACCTTTGTCCCTTTTTGGTTCATTTTACGCAGTACCGGTCATTGGGACGAAGGTCGAGTTGAAGAATGTAGACGACACTGCGATTACATTGCAGCTGAAGAGACCGACAATGAGCCTGACGACATCAAGTGGGTATCATTGTTGCCTAAAAATATATTCCTCTGTCTGACGACAACAACAACAACAACAACAACAACAACAACCAAATACTATGACGGAAGCGCTTTTCAGAATCGCTTGATGCACTGGAATTGCTTCATGCATGTGCTTTTCCGTGGCTAAAAATCAGCTAAATCGCTGTCCTCCGTTTAACCCTTTATTGGACATAATATTATGACAACGCACATCACCTATTGAGGGATGCATTGTCATTACTATCAGCTTCTTATAATATGTACAAAATTTCAGCTCTTTAATGTTAAGGGTTTTCGAAAAAAAGTTGCACATATATGTCCCACTGACCACTGAAAGACAGTCGTTTCAGAAGAATAAAGTACCTGTATTTTTTTATGAGAACTTGCTGCCGCCTTACAAACCACGAAGGACAGAGCCTACAAATACTACTCTCTATCACACACACACAAAAAAAAACTGGACTAAATATCCAATGTACACCACTTGATAATGGCACTTGAGCAGCAGATGTGGGCACTGGGCATGCCTGCAACAGTCTAGTTTTTGTCCGTGGAGGAAGCTCAATTGCTTCCTCCACTGAAAGAGACCTCCCTGCGTGCAGCAGACTGAAAATTGGATACTGCAATGAGTTGCACACAATATTGGCCTAACTACGCTTTCGGAAATATATCACTGAAAGGTTGTCAGCTTTGCATTGCGCAAATTTTTGAGGAAAACTGTATGGGTAGAACGAATAAAACCACTATAATAGCACATTTAGGAACTCCGTGAGTACCAAATAAACTCTTCAAGCTAACGCTCATGCTGAATCGGGTGCAGAGCGCGCCAAAATTTGATGAAAAAAGGCAGCTCCCACCATTCGTAGAAACACTCGTCGACTATGACAGTTCACTGCCCACGGCTGAGACGAACGAGGGGACACTGAAAACCACCGGACCGTAAAACGACCACGAGATCCTCCACAAACATCCCGCTCTGAACACAGTGCGAACGCGGTGCTGTCCTGAAAGTCGCCTCTCGACAAGCAGGCATTCGTGTTCTGCACCCGTGCTCTTTTTTTTAAGGGTGGACGCATGAAAAAAAAAGTCACAGTTTCGCCGCAAGGGCGAAGCAATGAATGCGATAGCAAGGAACTAATCGTCTCAGTTGGAACAGCGCTTTGTTGCAAAGGCGGGCCGAAGCAGCGAAGGAAACTAGCGTGACTTCAAGTGTCGAGCTGTGACACTTGATGTTCGCGCTCATCTTCTGTTTGTTCGTTTGGCGGCCGTCCATGAGTCGAGTGAAATTCGTACGCGCCCGTAACATGAGCGCGACGGACATCTCCGGTTGAAAGCGTGAAACATCCTCTACCCCTCGCCACGAGAAAACGCGACGAGCAGAC
>NC_051184.2:47508015-47540127 GCF_013339695.2 Rhipicephalus sanguineus | reverse complement strand
GTCCTGTGTTAGTCGGTATCTTTTAGAAGAAAAACTAAACGTGGGAATATGCGTTTGTCCCACAGTTTCATATTGCCTAGGCCAGCGGTCTCAACTCACCTCAGCCAGCGGGCCACAATCACGCACTTTCGACCCGAAAGGGCTGGTACGGGTAGGAAGGTAAAAGCGAAGAGCCGGGAGGAATAGTTTGTACGAATTGGCGGCAAAAAATACCATGTGAAAGAAAACGTTTCCCATCTCTCATACACGGGTTATTGCTGAAGAAAATTTGGCGCCAGGTTTCCAACAACATATTGATGATACCGATCGCCAAAATGAGTAAAATCTGGACGCCGATTTTGAAACATAGTTTTTTGTTTCACAGTTACGTTTAAACAAATGGTGACCACATGAGGTGCCTCACAAAAACAATGATGTAGCCCAGTCAGGCCTGTGTCTCACGATCGTGCTTATTAAGAAAGAGAGTCATGTGCGGGCCGCACATTTGAGACCCCTGCCCTCGGCTTATGGATCTACTTCCCTCGGAAAACAGATACAAGACAAGATTCCATTAATAAATATTGGTGTATGTAAGCGCTGTTCGTCCCCCCCCCCCCCCCCCCACCCATTCTCCAGAACCAATAGCGGCGCACCGGCACAAATAGAATGGTTAAATGTCCGTTGCGTGTCGTCCTCAGCCACTTCAGCGTAAAGTGACATGACTGCAGCGTACGAACTTTTTTGAGCTCATAGATATCATAAAGGGTATTACATCCTACCATGCACATTGACACCTATTTTTCATGAGGAAATTACAGAGGAGGAATGTAGGCGCCATATGTCATATCTTAACATGCACCACGGCTATCAAATGAAGTTATGGCAAACACTGCGCTTTTGTTCTCTCCCAGGACAAAATCCTAGAGAGTGTCGTGCTAACCGAGCGCCCGTTTCCAGTCAGAGAAAAAACGATAGCGAATAATTGAATACTGAATCACGATTTATGCGCAGGTGCCAAATATGTAACATGCGCCGACAGTGACACTAAGCGTACTTCGTCGAAGAAATGGCCAGCTTTATGCGACGCTAGTTTTCCACCACTGCCATCCAGAATGCGGCAGTGCAACACTGCGCAAACAGCGCCGACGTGCTTGAGGCGACACCACGTGCTTTAGCTAGACGTGCCGAGGATAAATAAATCTCGGAGTGAATGCGCGAAAAATACAGCGAAGTTTTGAATTGCAGCAATTTTCGCGGCTTCGTCGCCTTCGACTGAACCGGCGCGAAAGTATTCCAGACATGCCAGAAACGGCGGCAATTCGAACTACACGGCCACGTTGTCATCGCTTCGAAATTATTGGCGCCCACGCTGCCGCATTCAAAGTGCAGCCATGGTGAGCCCAAAGAGCTTCCATTATTCTTCATTCACTCCGACTTCCCGCATTTTAATAATGACGAAGCGCTGCGAACTGTGGCACCCCAGTTAGCACCGAAAAAAAAATGAAAGAAAGCCCACTCGAGAACGGGTTCGATTCGAGGTTGTCGTTTGTCAAACGAGTGGAGAATAAGCACAGAACACTCTCCCGACACTGAGCAAGAAGTGCCTACGCAAAACAGAACTTGTCGGGTTGGTTCAATGCAACCCACTACGGTGGTCTAGGGGGCTATGACGATCGACTGTTGACACGAAGATCTCGGTATCGAATCACGGCCGCGGGGGGCGCATTTCGATGGAGGCGAAATGATAGAGGCCTGTGCACGTTAAAGAACACCCGATTGTCAACATTTCCGTAGGCCTCCACCGTACGGTGTTTCTCATTATCAAATGGGGTTTTTGCGACGTAATACCTTGAAGATTATTATTATTTATTCAGCCCAACATTTGCGAGATTACTCAGTGTTTCAAAACATTTTACGAGCAAGTAATTAATTGCCGCAAAAGTAGCTTAGGGATGATCGATTAACTTTCGCTACTTTAGCCGTTAATTGGTGATTCCGTATGAATGAAAGCTTCTTCGTTGATTCATCGACTAATTGACATCTTTGGCGGGCGCAATAAAAATCATTTTTAATTTCTGGTGTTTTCCAAGGCAAAACCACGCTATGATTACGAGCGACGCCGTAGTGGAGATCTGCGGAAATTTTGACCATCTGGGGTGCTTTAGCATGCAGCTAAATTAAAGTACGCGGGCATCTGGCGTTTCTGTCATTATCGAAATTGCGACCGCCATGGCCGGGATCGAACTAGCGCTGTTCGGGACAGCAGCCGAGCACTGTAACTACTGTATTACCGCGGCAGCGGACATTTCAAAACGGATGAAACAATTTATACTAATATGCAGTTTACATAGTTGCACCTTCGAAACATATAGAGACAAGTCTCTATTTATTTGTGCGGAAGATGGAACAAAGATGAAAAACACGACTGCATAAAAGTATTACGGATCATATTTGTTTTGTCAAATACTACATATAATTGGTGTTAATAGCGTTAAAAAACACATCATGTCAACCCAAACATGACGCGAATTCAGGGGGTGATGGATACTCGAAGTGCTGGAAAATCGTGAAACACGAACTGTTGCTGGAGTGTAGCGGAAATCTGAATGCCGCAAGAAAATTGCAATAATTGAGTGTATATATTGAACTTCAAAGCGCAAGTTCAAGCCGTGCAACAACAGCAAAATTTACTTTGTTTCATATATTCATTTCTTTACAGCGATGATTGTCTGACGTGATAAAAGAATATTAATGCTTAAGCATTTGAAAGCCCTCTACTGGACAAGATGTAGGCTAGAGCCGACATGGAAGATACTACAAAGAAGGAAACATCATACCCTAGGAAAATTTACTGCCATACACGCGTTCAGGTGGTGGCAAGATGCGGCTGCTGTAGTACTGTCTCATACAATGACGAACGCTAGGAAAGAGGTGAATACGATATGAATGATACATTGACGAAAATATACTCACACCTTTCGGGCATTCGGGTCACAGTGGCAGCCCGCCATTTTCGATCAGGTATTTGACAATAGATGACGGTGGAGGACCTTCATATCACGCTTATCGGCCTCGACCATTCACTCGACTGAAAACCCACTATTGCGAAATGTGAATATATCTGAACCATACAAATGAGTTCAGATACGCAGTGCAGGAACAAATGCAAAAGGAGAGCACTTTCTATGAAGGCTTCGTTCAATTCCTTAACAGTGGTATATAAGGCATCTGCAGGACACCGTGTACAGCACACATGGAGGACTTTACACGTCACGAAGACTTGGACATTGTGAAAAGTTGATGCCTTAGTCGCGGCGGTCTCGGGACACGCGTAAGGAGGTTTTTCCTCTACTTACATGGGAGGCCTGGGTTGCGAATCTGGGCGAAACCACCTCCTCGTGGGCAACTCTCCTTAACCACATACTAACCACCTTAGGGGAGGTCAGTACAGCCTCAACCTAGAGCTCAGGCCCGGACTTTGGTTTCGAAAATAAAAGTTTTTTTTAAATGCGAAGCATTTCTTAGCGAACCTCAGGCACTTTGGGCGTTTCTATCTACGTATCTATCTATCTATCTATCTATCTATCTAGCCGCCTACGTCTGCGCGCTGTCCTGGTCGTCTCCATAACTTGTAATATACCAAAATTGGTCTAGCAGTGGATCACTGTATGGCGAACAAGATTCACTGGTCATGACTTGAATAACGCAAAATACCTGTCGCGTACGTCATGAAACCCTTTCTCTCAGTCACGTGTGGCACATACCCGCATACCAAAGCTCATGTTATGCGGATCTGTGCCACAGGTGATACAAAGTCTCAACCAACACATCAACCGCGAACACACACATTGACACGCAAGGAAAGGGATAATAATAATAATAATTCTTGGGGTTTTATGTCCCAAATCCACGACATGATAACGAGAGAAGTCGTATGGAAGGGTACCGGAATTTCTACCATCTGGTATTCTTTAACGTGCACCGAGATCGCACAGTACACGGGCATCTAGCATTTTGCATCCATCAAAATGCGGCCGCCGCGGCCGGGATCGAACCCGCGACCTTTGGGTCAGCAGCCGAGCACCGTAACCGCTACACCACCGCGGCGGACGCAAGGAAAGTGACGAAGCTGAAGACAGAACACCCCTGGAAAGCTCTCAACTACCATGCACTCGTTCACGTGGTCCACAATGTAGATCACGTCGATTACGAAAAAACCGGGGTCAATGCTTCCTGCAATAAATCTGCCGAGAGAGCCAGACCTCTCATCATTACCGGTGACTTCAACATTGATTTATCAAGACCCAGCAACGCCTGGTCTTTATACTGCGTGAAAGACGGCTTGCATATGGACAGGGAATCAATAGACCTCGCTGCCACGTCCAGGACAGGAGGCCTCATAGATAATTTCCACGTAAGGGGCATCCAGGATTTCCACCAGCTGTGCTATGCCTCGCACTTCATTACACGTGGACCTCTCGTAGCCGCGATCACGACAGGATCTGATAAACAAGTCCGCTCCAGCTGCTGGATCTCACTGATCACGGTGATGATGACCTTGTTCAAGAAATGTCAAGAACCCCTTCTACACATACACACCGGTTCATGAAACGTGCGTGCGTTCTCCGTCATGACGGACAAGTATAAGCATAGCAACTGTAACGCAACTGTAATAACTGCAACTGTGACTGTAGCGTACGCGCAGTGCGCATGCGCGTGCCACTCGGCTGTGTGCATATCCAGGGGAACTTTCCTGAATGAAGCTTCATTTAGAGTATACACACCTGTCCTGTGTATTTGTGTTTCTTCTTTGTGCCGTTCGGATTCGCGCTATCCAGTATTGAAGAATATAAGCACCACATATCAGCTTACCGCATCTGGTGTTGGTAACACCCATGTTGCTGTTGGCATCGTTAAGCAAATGTAAACAAGTGGTTGTATAATACATATTCGACTCTTCAGCATATGACGACTCTTCACCACTTCCATATTTCTCTAGCGTCATTCCGTAACGTTTCGCTTAATATGAAAAATTACGCCACAGTCACCATCCCGCGCATGCTTCGCATAGCATCGATTCCCACGGTACGTGGTATCTGCCGAATTTTTTGTCTCTCTCTCTCTCTCCTTGGATACGCCTGCTGGGTCCACTGCAGACTCTGGCGAAAGCTAGCGATAAGGTGACAGGGGCCATGATGGTGCCGCACGAAAAGAACTTTCTAGGGAATGCTGGCATACAGCACTCTGTACACAACTCAGGGGGCTCTTATGCCTTCACTTAAAACGAGTCGAAGGCGAAAAGCATATTCTTTTTTTTTTCTCAGTCAACGTATTGATCCCAAGGAGGTTTTGATTGCAAATGTTACAACTGCTGTGTAACATTTGCAATCATGCTGTGTTAGGATTTCCTATATATTCTTTTTTTCGGACCTACAACTAGCCTTTGGCTACAGGTCCGGTAAGTGTTTGTTATCAGTATGTACAATAAGAAATAAAAAAAAACCTCCTTGATTGATCCACACGCGCCGCCATCCAGAAGCTTTCTGCGCACAGTTTTTCAAACAGCCCAGGAACGGGACACTGATAATAGACCGCAGAACACAGGCGCTGACTTCCAATAGTGTTTCATTGCGCTAACGCGAAATATACAGTCAGAGAAAGGGAAGACGCATGATAAACATGATAAAAGGAATGGCTAGGGGTTACAGGCCTTTGAAAGTGTTAATCTGGCAGATATGCAATTGCCTTGTCAAGTAAGTTGATATTAACACCTTCAAAGGCCTGTAACCCTCAGTCATTCTCTTTATCAAGTTTACCACTTGTCCTCCCTTTCTCTGACTATATATTTCGCGTTAGCGCAATGAAACTCTGTTGGAAGTCAGTGCCTGTGTTGTGCGGTCTATTCTCGGTGTCCCGATTCTGCGCTGTTTGAAAAACTGTCTGTATGTACGAACAAGCCCGCTTAATCACCATTTTGTCTTTCTGCGCCTCATGTGGTTTTGCACTGCATCTAGGACCGGAGGCAGTGCAAGCTTTCTGCACCTCACCTGGTCTTGCACTGCCTCCGTGATCGGCCCAACTTTGACCAACCGATGGTGTCATGTGACAACGTCATCATGTGGTGTCACGTGGTGCGACGTCAAAGTGATGCCATGATGAGGTCACAAAATTTCCCGATTTGCGACTTCATGATGACGTCATAGAGTGATGTCATGGCCTTATGATTTTTTAAGGCGAAACCCTTACTTGCACAAAAAAAATTTAGCGTCCCGCGTCGGTGGCGTCAACACGAGTGATGCAAAAAATCATCAGCACGTGATGACGTCAAAATATGACGTAATCATGAAGTAACAGATCGCCTAAATTCGTGACGTCATTATGGCGTCATCGTGACGTCAGAGTAACGTCGTGAGACGTCGCGTGATGTGACGTCACATAACATCATAGCTTGGTCAAAGGTGTGCCGATCACGGAGGCAGTGCAAAACAACGTGAGGTGCCTCCGATCTCGGGGCAGTGGAGAACCACGTTAGGTGTAGAAAAGTTTTGACGGTGGCGTAGCAGGATCAATACATCGTCTGAGAAGAAAAGAAAGGTGGCTTTCGCCTTCCAGTCGTTTTAGGCGAGTGCATAAGGGACCCTGCCAACTCTTTGCATTGCTCGTGTTGACGGCGACGCCGATGGTCGGTTTTCGTGTTTGACGAGGCATTTAAGGCTTTCCCCTTAAGAAAGCTCTACGCATGCGCATCACTTATAGAACTCCCAGGAGATTAAATAAACCTCCTTGGACAACGCCCAAAGCAGAACCTGCATGAATTTATCATTCATTCATTTTTTTTATTAGATAGTGTTCAGGAGATTTCGGCAGTTTTGTCTAACGCCGGCTACTCCTTTTCACAGATTGTAGCACACGGTAAAGTCGCAGCAACGAAAAGAAAAATCCCCCACCTCCCCGAAGGGAATCGTGAGGAAATGCGAATGCATTTCTTGAGGCGAGAGTAGACGGCGTAGTAATTTTAATGGCGTAAAGCTGGACGCATTTACGCGCTCAAGTGTCTCCCTTTTGCGCGCCTCTTTCAACGAACGCTTCGTACGTGCGTTCGTAATCACCTCAGGGATGTTGCCACCGCCTCAATGCAGCACAAACACGTTTAGAACGCCCTGTTTTCAGGCTGTGGCAAGGCAGCACAAACGCTACAAACGCGTTTGAAACGCACTTCATTGAGGCGGTGGCGCAGGAAGGAGAGAGAGCGAACGGCGAGAGAAGGAGCGGCGAAGCACCCCACCTACCGTCCCCTACACTCGAGCGCCCTCACACGCTAGAGCGCGCTCCTCCTCTCCACTCATTCTCCGCTACTCCGCCCGCACCACCTGCTCCGGTTGCTAAGGGCGAGGATAAGCGCGCGCGCCCGCAGCTGTTGCTATGGGAGAGGGAGTGACAGCGGAGAGGCGCGCGGACAACGCCGGACGCCTGACATAGCCCGACTAAGAAATGCATTCGTATTTAAAAAAGGATACGTAAAGAATATTAATTCATTTATTCTTTCACTCATTCATTTATTGTTATGTCTATCAGTGCTTCTTTAGCTTGATCCTGCCCCTTGTGTGAAGCCGAATGCGTAGCAGGCATTTAAAAGACGCCATTCTAAGCATTTTCGTTACCTTGTAGTCGTTTGCTTAAAGAATGAAATGGAAACTTTTGTATTTTTTTGCAATGCATCTTTTTCGCAGGTTACAAATAAACATACTTTCGAGTGGCAGCCAAACTCTGATGTGTAACTAGACCAATCACAGAGGCTTTTTATGATGACTTAGGCTAGGTGCATTACAATGTTTGGGTCCGTTGACACTGATGTTAGTCCTGTCGGTGTTTCGTGGCCAAGGATATTAAAAAAACATGGTTGATCCCTCCGTCATAGGAATCGGAATAACACGAAAGTAAAGCGTGCCCTTACAGAAGTAACTGAATGTTTACTGTACATTGATATAAGAGAGTTTACAGAATGTATATTGATGTCTGGCAGTTATAGCACCGTTTAACATGGATGTGCCCACTTTGATGGTTGGTGGTATACATCTGCACAGTGAATACAAGCTATCTATTAGAGCCTTTCAGAATTTTTCCACGTATGCAACGCACGTGTCTCTGTATTGAAGGGTTTTCCGAAGAAGACGCGGCCAACGAAAGTTGTGCGTTGAATGGAAGCAATGTTAACGAGAGTCCAGTGATTTTCATATGAGCCGCGAGCAGCTCGTGATTCAAGTAACCATCTCTGTGAGGAAGGGGGCAGGGGGAGGGGTGCCCGAAAGATTTCATTTCTCTGTGGATCTCATTATTTCAGAGGGAGCTGCAGGCTTTTCACCGAAGCAGTAGCGCTGTCGTTATACTCGACCGGTTCAAGACCGCGGTTTCTTCAGCGAACGCTCTCCACACTTGAATTTGATAATAATGAAGCTTGAAAACTCTCTGAACACATCATGTTCAAATTTTAAATTCGCACGAAGACGCCATTCCAGCAAATTGTTAGTGATATAAAATTTCACAAACAGTCGATTTACCAGTCTTTTCGTAGTAAATATATTGTCAGACATGCGATTATGTTTAAAATAACACCTAATACAGCAGCAAAGTGTCTAAACGATGGGCTATGAGCTGCTCCATCACCAGTAACACTCATTAAGTTGGCTTGACAGTACACGAAGTCTCTTACACGGCTTTCGAAATTACATCCTTCGATAATGTACCCGTTCCTGGCAGGAAGGAGTGTTCCTGACAGGCCACTAATGAGCCGAAGTTCATATTCCCAGACAGGTATAAAGATTTGTGTTAATATTTTGTGTTCTTTCCAAATGGGGAGAATGCAATCGCGGAACTTCGATCGCATACACAATCACGTAGGGCACTAATCAAATGCAAAATCCATAGTTTGATTTCAAATATTTCGCATGGGAATAATCCATCTTCGATTCTACTGGAGGCTGCCTTGTCTTGCCACATTTATAAAAGCCCTCGGGTGCATTCAATTGCATTCGGTTAGCACTTGCGGGGTCATGCATGCAGGGGATAGAAATTGATAATGGTCATCAAGGCAGAAGTGGGTCTCCAAAGCACATCACGCAATGTGGGGCAGCGGATACATCTTTATCTGCGGATTATTTTGGGGGTGTTTGCTCGTTTGCTGCCTCCACTATAAACCTTGCACACCGGCAGTGTTTGTACGTCTGAAAGCCGTATTTTTCTTGATATCACTTGGTTAGCTCTCCGCAGATAACAAAGAGTGCGAGACGTACCGCTTGGTAATCGCGACCTCGCTGTAGTAGAAAAGAGGTGCAGCAGTAGATATTGACGCCACCTCACCGTGTCCTGAGAGATCAAAAAAAAAAAAAAAAGCTCCTAGAAAATCCAGCAACCACAGCGAGCCTCCAAAGTTTTCGCAATCATGCCATTTGAACCTCACTAACCCCAGGGAAGGCCCATAAGACCAACTGGGATAAAACAAACAGCCAATCGTATTCGATCGTACTGCGGCCGACCAGCGCACAGGCAACCACATTGCAACACTGGGAATCTATGACGTCTACACGCGGATACAGACGCTACTAAACTGCAGGAAAAAAAGAGGGTTTCCAAATGCGTCCTTGCAGCAGATAGCTTTAAACGAAGGACCGACCATAGTTCAGAGGGAGGCTGCACGCATTCTGCTCGAACATGTACGCGAATCGCCCCTTATGGATAGCATTTGATAGAAAGCTCGTCGACAGTGAAAGACGCAAACAGGCGGATCAACTGCGGGTCCAGACTGCCAGGATAAACCTGCCTGTAGAAAACACCTAAACCAACCTTCCAACCTAACAAACTATGGAAATGAAAATTTACGAAGGAAACATCGGAAATCCACACAAGAGGCTCTATTGTAGGAGGTAGACGCTTGGTTGCTTGATGATCTCGGTCCCGCATAGTTTGACATGGTGATGAAAAAGGCGCCGTCTCTGATTGCTACATATACATATTCTGTGTCGCAGGACTTTCCTGTCTAGACGGTTGTGGCAGGTCTGGGGACGTTATTGGACGGATACATATTCTAAGACAGGGTTCTATATTCCTCAAAGGTGACTCTTTAGTGTTCTATTCTTTCGTCTCGCACTTGCCTTGTGTTCCGAGAAAGACCGCTTCCCCTCCCCCCCCCCTTTCTCTGCGCTTCGTAGAACTGGAACGTGACATCAGCCGATGCGCCCTGTTGAGCTAACAGTAGCCCCCTCCCCCTTAAGAAAAATAGGATGCTCACTTTTTGTCGAAACGAACAGAGACGAATTGACAGGCGAGACACGGGGCGCGATGAGAATAAGTCGAGGGTTCCTGGATAAACGTTGCCGCGGGGAATTTCCCGTCTCCTTTCTCCGTCGACTTGTACGAAGGAAGCACGAATTTCACGGAAGGAATAAACGGCAAGACGCCGTCATTGACGGCAAGCAACCGTGGTGTTGCGCGAAAGAAAATCGACTGGCCCATTGATGTCTCCGTTCATATTATTTCTTTTTTACCAAGCTTCCTGAACATTTGCTTCTTGGTCTGGTAATGTAAGCAAGAAACACTGCCGCGCACCTCGTTCATCTAATACGGATGAACGGTGTTCTTCTCTCTAGCGGTGCCCTTTCGAGGTCTCGGCGATACCAAGAGAAAGCCGAATTCGACACCGTAGACAAAATATGGGCGGCCTGCATGCCTCACGCAACTCGTCTTCGGTGCCTTGATGTGCGCGCGCATAATAAGTGTCTGACCTCCTTTCGTAGCAGCAGCAAATCTTCACGTGTTGTTTGTGCTGATTTAAAAGTAAACGTTGACATGAGGGAACATTTCTTTGCATAAAAACTAGGGCACGACCGCAACGCAATACATTCCAGTTTTTTGCGAACTGAATGCGCCACGCGATAACAACGGCGTACACTTTCTGAGGTCCCCTGCATTGGAAGCGCTGCGATGGCAACACGGCGACCGAACAAATAAACACAAAATCCTCACCGCCCCCTTTCTCCCACGTCCTTCACCCACCGACACAAATTTTTTTTTTTTAGTGTACAAAAACTGCGTTCTACCCCTTAGTGCTTTTTAGTGTCGATATAAGCCAATTTCATTACAAATCAGGCTTCTGAGCACGCGCCCTAAGAGAAACTAGAAAATAGAGACTACTAGGAACCGGAACAGCAGCGTCGGATAACAAGAAATGCAAGAAGAAATGGTACTTCTGCGGCATGCGAAGTTTTTCACAAATGCAAAATGTCGCAACTTAAGAGGATCAGCCCTCGTGCTCAAAAGCGCAGGATGCATTATGCAATTCTTGTCTCCCCATCAGAACTGTTTGAAGGCTGTTCTTTTGCACTTTCTCCTTACGCGTTATTGCGGTGCGCGTTTTGTTTTTTCTGCGCATGAGCCGCGATTTTCGTTCATTTGTTGATTGTGCTTGTTTAAAACGCTTGCACTGAAGTTTTCGTCCCTCATTTTTGATAAATGTCAATCATAAATGGCGTCAGTTGCTCTGCACTGCATTCTTGATTAACTCTGTAAGGTAAACATGAGTATAATAGACAGTGTAATGCTGATATTTTGTGCAGTTTTCTTTGCTCCACAGGAACTCAAGTAATGTTCGTCTTACCGATTGATGAAAAAAAAAAAGTTAGAAAAATGTAAAGACATTTACACTGTGCAGAAGAGATGTGTATCTAATGACTACGTTCGCCACCGTAATAGAGTTACCTTGCAGAATACGCACACTGCGGATTTCCAGTGAACAAACCTGACAGAGCAGAAGCACTTAGTACGCACACAAAGTTTTTGACCGAATCTTACATACATGGTGCGGCCCAGCGAGTCGGTTCTGGGAGCTGAAGATTGGAAGGAGCTTTGCGCGTTGATCTCAAAAACTGCTTCCTCAACTAAAACGTCGTGGTTTTTTGTCTGTCGGCAATCCGGTGTCTAAACCAATAATGAAAGAAACAGTATAATAAATGAAATACATCATTATTCCTTTGCGCGTGTAGTGAGCCAGAGGCTAGCCAGAACTTTTAACAGCCATTCTGTACGGGGGCTAAGTTTTCAATGACAAGACTTCCCGGTCAGACAATGCGCAGTAAGGACATCACTGAGGGCGGCCATCACTTAAATATCCTTGTGTGCTATGTCGGCGGCTAAGGTAACTCTAAGGCAAGCCGGTAAAGAGAAATAACAACGGGACAGTTACAAAAACAAAAAAAAAGACCAGAACCACGAGATACTGCTCGCAAGTTATAGTAATTAAAAACGATACTCTGAATCAGAGGTTTTACTTCAAGGTTTCACTGGTTGTTAACCAGGTGATAATAAGCATTGCTGTTACATTACTGGCAATGCACGAGGATGAATACCTGACAGCAAAGTAACTGGTTAAACTGCCCTTTGTTTTAATGATGTGCCGCTGGGTTTTCTTTTGCACATTGACGGATTTCAACCGGTTTGTTTCTAGGAGCTATAATTTCTGTACTGTGCCCGAATTCGTCAGCGGCGACAGTCTTCGCAAATGTGTTGATGATCAGAAGGCAATCGGGAAACTTGAAGCGATCGGTTGGAAAGCCTTTGGTGCCATTTTGCTGACCGCAACGACAAGGGTTGTACAATGAACAAGGACAAGGGAGCTCAGTACATAGCGCGGAGGGAAGTTAATTACTGACGACTTTTTCTTTCACACTGCTTTGTAATACTGACATTTTCGTCATAAACATTCACCCACTTGTTACAAGCACCTCAAATTTTATACATGGTGGAATCCCAAATTTCTTTATCTAACGCCACCACAATTACCGTTTGATGAAATTTTTACTCGCTTTTTTAATGATTTGAAATCTCAGTGCCAACAAAACCCAAGCTTCAAAGTGGTCTTGGCATTCAACCTGCTTGATCTATTGTAGTGAGAGAGCTATAGCTAAGCTCGAATATGCATTTTCTATAGGGTCACCTGAACAAGGCCTATCTAATCTAATGTTTAGGATCGGTTCAAAATCGCGCTGCTCGTGTCATCCTCAGTGACTACAACAGGCACTCCAGCGTAACAAGAATCAAGAAATCGCTCTCAATTTCCCCCCTCGCCTCAGGCAGAAACATTTCACTTCTCTGTCTTTTCCATGGATTCATCAACAGAAAGCATCATTCTTCTTTGCTACTTCTCAGACGCCATCGATGTCCCCGTCGTTTGCAGCATAGCTGCAGTTTCCAGCGCCTATACGGTGAGACTAGCGCCTTTAGTTTATCTGCATTACCACGTGCCACTGTACTGTGGAAAAATCTTCTAGAAAACTTAGCTGACGTCCAAGATACCGAGAACTTTAGGAGGCTGCTTGAAACGTCACCTCTTAAGAACAAGAATTGCGTATCTTATCTATGCGCTGCTGCTCGTTCCTATTTCCTAATCCGCATGCGTCGTCCTAATTATTGTGTAACGCTTTAACCCCATTTACTTGTAGCTTTCCTTCATTCAAAAGTTTACCAGCTGTATTTCATGCCTATGTATTTCCGTTTGAATTGTATGATGTTAGTGTTTGCCGTTTCAATTCGTTTGTTTCAATTCGTGCAACTAAGACTCGGCGTATGTGCAGGCATAATATCTGTTTATTTTTTTCACTTTTTCGTAGCTTTGATTGTTTTCTCTAGACAAAACAAAATTTAACCCCCCCCCCCTCACGCAATGTTCCCATGTGGAACCGGTGAGGTGAGGTACTTGTATAAATAGCTCAGCGGGTCGTATGAAAGGCTGTCTTTCGTGCTGCAAGTTTCTCTTTCGTGACAATAACTACGAATGGCATGCTGCCAGGGCCAGCAGCTCCTCGCGAAGCCTGTACTCCTGAAGAGTGCAGAGCATATCGAAGCGAAAGATTATAGCCTTTCCACTGAATATTGATCTTAGTTCTCCGAGAGTGATAATACTTTCTGTGCTCAATGCTCAATGTAATGCATGGATCGCAGCATTCAGCGCACGTGTTGCCAGCCATAGTGAATCACCACGAAACACCTTATAGCGGCTTCGCAGGAAGCAGAGGACGTAGTATATGTCAAAGGAGATTTCATTTTTAATCCAGGTCAGCGAGCAGTAATTCCATTCATTGCGGTATTAGTCAATGCTTTATTCACCGCGATTCGGAGACTTGTTCTCCGAAGGCTGAGGCTGTTTGAAGGCGTTGGTCATAAAAGGAAATTGCGAATGGCTGTAGTTATGGCCTCTTCCTGACTGTTATCGAACCGTACTTGACTTTAATGCGCTCGCAACGTTGATGGAGGAGGAGGAGGAGAAGAAGAAAAACGGAAAGACAGGGAGGTTAGCCTGTTCTCAGAACGGCTGGCTACCCTGTGCTGGGGAAAGGGGAAGGGGAAGTGAAAGATGATAGAAAAGAGATGTTACAAAAAGAAGAAGAAAAAAAGAACAATAGTACGATAAACGACACTGCTTAAAGTCTGTCTATGAGATTAGTTTTGCGCAAAAAGCGCAATAACGCTTTCAAAGCTTTCCGTGCCGAGGATGGCTTCGGCCAGTGTCCTAAAATCTTTTCCTCCGACAGTGGACGATTGTCAAGTCTATTTAACGCTTTGGACAGTTCTTCTCTTTGTTCACTGAAGCGAGGACACTCGCGGAGAAGATGGGCGATTGTCTCCTCGCAGCTACAGTTGTCACATGTCGGGCTGCTGGTCATTCCAATTCGAAATGAGTAGGCCTTCGTGAAGGCCACCCCGAGCCACAGGCGGCACAAGAGCGTCTCCTCAGCTCTAGTTATTCCCGACGGAAGACGGAGCTGTGGATTCGGGACCAAGTTGTGAAGACGGGCGTTGGTAAATTCCGTCGAGTTCCACTGTGCCATTGTCAGTTCACGTGCATGGAAACGAAGCCTTGTTGCGGCGTCCGTTCTTGACAGCGGTATAGCTGCACAATGGAGAGCATCATGGGCAGATCGGGCAGCCTCATGAGCACGGCCATTTCCGTAGATCCCGCAATGGCCCGGTATCCACTGGTAGGTTAGGCTGTGGTGCTTGTCAATGGCGCGGTGATGAAGCTTCCACTACGAACTCTAGAGCAGCACGGATGGCGGTGAGTTCTGCAGCCGTCGATGATGTCAAGTGCGACGTCTTGAACTTTATGGTGACGGTTTTCTCGGGTATGACCACTGCCCCTGCTGAGCTTGTAGAAGAAACTGAACCGTCAGTATAAATGTGAAGCCGTCCACTGTGTTTTTCATGCAGGAACAATAGAGTGGCTTGCTGTAGGGCCAGGGACTGTCGTCATCGCTCGCGATCACCCCATCACAACATACATTCGCGTCGATGCTTTAAGAATGCGGATTCCATCACACCACCTCGCCTCACTTCCAGCTGCTAGGCCACACTCTGCATTCAGCGGAATTATTGCTTCGCATAGCGCAGTGATTCCCACGAACTTCACGCACGCAGCAAGACCGCCGTTGCCGTTGTGGTGTCTACATCCACTGGAAGCCCTGATAACCATTCCCGGTATACAAAAGAAAAAGAAAGCAACGTTGATGAGTTTATGAAACGTCATGGTTTAGATTGTCCCGTATCATAAACTATAACGGTAAAAGCATCGTTAACGAACACGTGGGTAGGTAGCGTCGGAAGTAACAAGATATTTGATGCTCGTGGCCTGCACGCACTAAAAGAAGGTAGCTAATAAAAAAGACGAGCAGGCTTCAATATTATATTTCATTGGAAAGCCAAGGCAGCGAATCTGTTTTTTCTTAAGATTCTTAGCAATTAGTAAGGTGAAGCGACATTGTAGTCTCCATGGCAGAAGTAACAAGCAAGTTCTTAGCAATTGTTAGATTATGATTATGTCTCAAAAACGCTGTATGATAGTGCTCTGTGCGATTATATGACAAGCTATGTCAAGGTGTTCAAGGTAGAAAGACTCGAACAAGATAGTGAGGTGATAATTTATAAAAAGTGTTGTACACCGAGTTTGCAAATCTCCCTAGCAAGTTTTTACTCGTACCGGGCCAACCTTACATGCTTGCCTCAAACATTAACGTCATCGACGATTTCTTAACGGAACAGTGGGAACCGTACGAACGGTAATAGCTGCGTGACCGTGCTACGCACATGCACAGGTTTCACAGTAGTGAAGCTGCGATTGTTTTTTATTGTTCTTTTCTTATGTTTCTCCTTTTTTCTATTCTTTCCTTTTCTGTAACATTTCTTTTCCATCATGTTTTATTCCCGTTGCCCCCTTTCCGAGCACAGGCTGGCCAGTCGGTCTGAGAGCGCGCTAATCTCCCTCTACCTCCGTCCATTTATTTCCTCTTCCTTTCAGACAGACACTATGCCAGAGCAATTTCAACGCGGTTCAGAAGAGTTCTTATTGTCCATGACGACGTTATGTTGCATTGAGTTAACAGGACAAAATTATTATATTATATAATCCCAGTACTGAAGTTACCATTAAGGTTACCAAAAGCGCATTGTTCTGCCATAAAAACGTCAACAGCTGCCATCACGGCATTCTAGGAAAACTGAAAACCTTTAACAATGGCACTATGGAACGTGACGTAGGAGACTTTTTAAGACCTCACGTTGCAAAAAAGTATTTCTCGGGATGTCCGGCAGCCTTAACTGTGACAGATACCACAATCACGTCTTATCAGACATTTTAAGAATGCAAGGACTTTCTAATGAGACAGCCGCTCAGTCGATTTGACTGCGGTTTGTGGAAATTGTCTACTTCACCGGATTTTTTATGGACAGTAGTTATCACAAGAAAATTGAAATTTTAACACGAAAGTGTTTCATGCCGGGGTCCACCACGGCTCTACTGACGTACTTCCGTCACGGATATGACGCCGTAAAATATAAAGACTAACATTTGGGAAAGCAAAAAACCAGAATATAAAGTTCCGTCGCCGGGAGTCAAACTTACGACCCCTCGATCCGCAGCGCGGGGCGCGACACGATTCGGCCACAGACGGCTTGTTCTTTGCCCTACTAACGGCGAGCTGTTTATGTACACCATTTACCGGTGGCGGTAATCAGAGATCGGTGGTACATTAGCGTGTTTTCGTTGTCACTAGAGAGATGGCGCGAAGGGCTCGAAGAGCGCTCTTTAAAGGTCTTCACCCCACGTGACTGAGCGCGCGCCTCCACAGGGCGTGGTCGCGGGCTTATCTCGTGAAAGCGGTGGTGTGTACGTCATGTGCTCTCACCGCAAGTTTGCGTTGAAAGCACGAAGGTCACTTCGCTCACTACAGCGGCTGCTTTTGCGAAAGGAGCGCGTTGCTCACACAGAAATAAGGTACAGCTGTGACAGTTCGCGCTAATCGTGTGTATGTTCGTTCCGTGCGCCCTTTCTGCGTGAGCAGCGGGTTGCAAGTTTCGAGCTGCTTGCCGTTCTTCGCGGGACATTACAATTTGTTGCTGCAGCATTCATTCCTTCGCGCTTGGGGCGAAAGAATGCACAACAAACGCTCAACTACGTCTGTGAAGACAGGTTTCACTTTCGTGTTATACCGATTCCTATGACAGAGGGATCAGCCATGTTTTTTGTGTACCACACCATTTTTTATTTTATCCCCTTTATCATGCTTAATGTAGCAGCGGCGCTCAGGTGCTCCTACATATACGCTATACAGCGCAGGTAGATGGATGGTTGGATGAATAACTTTATTGAGGTCCTTTCGTGCGCGTGATTAGCGCGCAGAGTAGAGCGCTCTGGAATATGCAACTAGACCTCCTGCCAACAAACTCTAAACTAAACTTAAGTAATGACTATGGAATTGCATTCTATTTCTCTCATTTATTGAAACTTTAGTAATATACCGCAAGTTACGGGGTCGAAATGAGGAAAGCTATCTCTTTTAATGTTGAGAATATAGCTTTAGACTGTAACGGCGGTTTGCACTCATTTCAGAGACCGAAAAAAGGAAAAACAGTTGATATGATGTTTTAAAGCGTTGGAGCTATATCGCTACTCTGGAATATAGCTCTGGCATATAGTAAAGACGATGTACGACAACTTGTTTCTTACGTCAAATCCATTATTGTTGCAAAGATAGAGAATACGCTGTGTATTTTAACAAGACGGCAATAGACACATTAAAAAAAAAGCTATAGCGGTAAGGTCAGCCTATGGCGTGCGTGCCAGAATAATCACTAGTTGTTTTTTGTTGAACACGTGTTATTTTGGAGCTATACAAGCTCACTGCAGCTACCGCTCGCACCTAAATTTTACTACGAGGTAGTTTTAGCAAAACTACTGCAGCGTGTTTTGATGAACAGGCGCAAACTCACTCACACAACCTCACAATCAAAGCTCCCTATGACCAGCATTCTGCTTGAAAGTTAGGCATGAAAAATAAATAAACACATAAATAAATAAATAAATAAACACATAAATGAATAAATAGCAATTTGGCATTCTTCTCACAATTTTGTTGTAACGTTGACGCATGCCTGGTTTGCACGCTGTATTCAGGCCAACTGCGACATTATTGGCCCATCCTTAAATCTAAATCTGCGCCATGCTTGGAGCCGTTCATGATGCCTTGTATTCGCAGGTATTACGTTTGTATGAGCCTTGTTCGAAGCTTGAGGCTTCTTATCATCACTGCAACGCGCGTCTCCTTTGAGCCGCTGGCGCATTTTTCATTAAAGTGCCAACGAGAAAATTGCACGCAAGCACGCTTTTAGTTATATAACTTGCATCCAATACGAAACACGGACGTTGCATAAAAGTTTATCCAATCCAATCCAATTGCATGTACTCCCTGCGTTACGTGGAGAACGTTGTTTGATACGTTGTCTTGAACCACTTAAGTTCCATTTCAAATCTGTGTAAGAGCCAAGCTGTAGCCACTGCTTTAATTGTGTGCCATCATCTCTTTCTGTCATGCCAATAAAAACAAATTTTCAAGCTTGTCTCGCCACTGCTGCTTTTCACCCTAAACAACGGAATTTCTCGCCAATTTAGATCATTTTCTTTTCATCAGGCCTCACACTGATGTCCTGAAGTGAAATGTGCATTGATACAGGTGCATGTATCGTGTTAAGGTGAATATAACACGACTTGTAGACCTGACGTAGACATCATGCGGTCGCTGTCACTTTTGATGAGATAAACGCTGTTGTTACAGCAAACGAAACATACCAAACCGTACCAGCCTACGTCTCTGTTATCATGCGCCGTAGGTGTTGCCAGAGAGATTACTTGCAAAGCCTGGGCTCCTTCCTTTGCATACATAGTTTCCATCCACAAGTGTTTGTGTTGCTAAGCGCTGTTTGTAATATACGATCCACACGGAACCCCCACCAACCCACTCTTTCCTTCCTTCTTCCAATATCGTGTACGCGCGCTGCAACTTGCAACATTGTTGAACGTGCGTTGCATGTTGTCCTCTGTCACTGCAGTGTACAAACTGTTTTTAGACTACATATCGCAAACAATATTACACTCTACCATGCTCCTTGACAGCTTACGTTCTTATGGAAACTGGATAGCAGGCACGCAGGCGCATCCCATGCTTGAATATGCACGACCCATATGCAAAACAGTTATGAGAAACACCGCTCTCGTATTCTGTCGCAGGATAAAAAGCAAGCGCGTGGTGCAAAACGGTCGCACATATGCAGTCGGTGAGAGGATATTAGGAATTTCTGGAATTCGGCAGCTCGATTTGTGTCAGGTGTCGCTTAACTAATTCGGGCTGACTGCGTGACTAAGCATATAGCGACCTGAAAATTGCCAGCTTTATGCGACGCCAGTTACCAGCACTGCCAGAATGCAGCAGTGCAACACTGCATAAACAGCGCCGACGTGCTTCAGACGACCGCACCTGCTTTCGCAAGACCTCCCGAAGATAAATAACTAGCGGAGTTAATGCGCGAACAGTACACCGAAGTTCGCATTCGCAACAATCTGCGTCGCTTCGATGTCTTCGGCTGCACTGGCGCGAGAGTTTTCCTGAAATGCGGCGGCGGCACTTCGAACCACATGGCCAAGTAACGTCGCTTCGAAATGATTTGCACCGAAGCTGCACCATGAAAAATGTGCAGGCCGAAGAGCCTCTATTATTATTCATTCCCTCCAACACCCCGTATTGCAGTAATGGTGAAACGTTGAGAACTTTCGCGCCAAGCTAAGCACCGGGAAAAAAAAACAAAAAAAACACGCACTTCATTCGAGAACACCTTCGATTCGCGGTTGTGATTTGTCAAGCGAGTGGAGGAGACGTATGTAACATGCACCCGCCGATGAACAACAAGTGCCTACATGCAGAGCAGTTTCCAGGCTTATCAAATGCCCCATTCTCAAAATAATTATTAAGGCGAAAGCATTAGGTGCATCCTCGAATATGAGAATTGACCGTCGGCGTCGGTGGCGTCAGCACGAGTGAGGCAAAAAATCATCATGTGTTGACGTCACCCCATAACGTAGCAGTTCGACAAATTTTGTGACGTCATCGTGACGTAACTATGACGTCATCATGATGACACATAACGCGACTTCACGTGATGATGTCATCATATGACATTTTCGCATGGTCAAAGGTTGGCTGATGACGAAGGGAGTGCAAAACCAGGAGAGGCGCAGATAGACTGCAGTGCCTTCGATCCATGGGGCAGTGCAAAACTACGTTAGGTGGAGAAAGTTTTCGGAAAGGGACGGGGGAGGATTACTAGATCGACTGAGCAGAAAAAGAAAATGGCTTTTTCCTTCGAGTCACCTTTATCGAATGCATAAGGGATCCTGGGAATTCTTCTTTCAAAGCCTTGCACGCCCAAAATATTGGGTGCCACAAGAATAGCTTACGGATGGTTGTTAACGATTAATCGTTCGACTCTCTCGCCTTTAATCGGTGATTCCTGAGTGATGAAAGCTTTTTTACATTGATTATTCGACATCTCCGGCAGGCGCATTCAAAAATAATTTTTAATTTCGGGGGTTTCACGTGCCAAAACAAAGATATGAGTATGAGGCACGCCGTAGTAGATGTCTGTGGAAATATCGACTACGTGGAGTTCTTTAAACAGGCACCTAAATTTAACTACGCCGGCCTCTACCGCTTTCGCCTCCATCAAAAATGGAACCGCCGCGACTGGGATTGATTCCGCGACCTTCGGATCAGCAGCCGTGCACACTGTACCACCGCGACGGCTCATATTTCAAAAAGCTGAAACAGTTTTTACTCATGGGCGGTTTATACAGTACCGCCTTCTAAACAATTAAATAGATGCCTGTCTCTATTTATTCGTATGAAAAATGGAACATAGATGAAAAAGACGACTGCGCAACAGTTTATAGAGTATATTTCTTGTGAATATCAAATATAATTGGTGCTTATTGTGTTAAAAATATAGCATGTAAGTTCACCCAAGACGCGAATTCATGAGGTGATGGAGATCTGAAGTCATGAAAAATCGTCAAGCAAGGAGTCTTGCTGGACAGTGGCGGAAATGTGAATGGCACTACGAAATTGCACTAATTGAGTGCATATATTGAACTTCAAAGGAAGAGTTCAAGCCGAGCAACACTAAGAAAATTTATTTTGTTTCATACATTCGCTTCTTTATAGCGATGATCGTCTCACGCGACAGAGAAACATAAATGGTTAGGCATTTTAAAGCCCTCCCGAGGACAAGATGTACGCTAGAGCCGATATAAAAGATATTACAAACAAGGAAAATTTAAACTCGCAGAAAATTTACTGCCATACGCGCGTTTAGGCGGTAGCCGGATGTGGCTACTGTTGTGCCATTTCATACAATGACAAACGCTAGGTATAAGGTTAACGTCGATGTGAATGATGCATTCACCAAAATATACTAGCGTCTCGGGAATTCAGGTCACAATAGTAGCCAGCCATTCTTGTGCAGGCATGTGCAAATAAATGACGACGAAGCACTACCATACCGCTATATCACTCCTATGGGCCTCCACTGTTCAGTGTTTACTGCACTATAGCGAATTGTGAAGGCATCTCAACCATACGGATGCGTTGTGCAAAATGAAATGTAAAAGGAAAACTCCTTCTTGGAACGGAAGCGTTCGCTAAGTTTCCTGGAACTCGAATAATAACAACCTCGAAGTCAAGATGTAAAGGCGACATGGAGGATTTGAGACATCAGGAAGATTTAGATTTTCCTACAGGAGATTTTCCCACAGAAGATGTAGACATTGAGAAAGTCTGATGGCAAAGCCGCGGCGGTAGCGGGATGCAGCTTCTGGGCCCATTGCAGACTCTGGCGAACGCTGGGAATAAGGTGAAAGACGCCATGCCGATGCAGCCCGAAAAAAACGTTCAAGGGAATGCTGAGATACAGCATTCCGTACAAAACTCACGCGTCCCTTATGCATACACGTAAACCAACTCGAAGGCAAAAGTCAACTTCTTCTCAGTCGACGTACTGATCCACACCCGCCGCCCTACGAGAGCTTTCTGCGCCGAATGTGGTTTTGCATTGCCTCCGTCATCGGCTCACCTTTGACCAAGCGACGGTGTCATGTGATGGCGTCATCAGGTGACGTAACCTTGTGCGACATCATAGTGACGTCATGATGAGGTAGTAAAATTCGCCTATGTGGGATTTCACAATAACGTAATAGAGCGACGTCATCACATTATGATTACTTAGGGCGAAAGCCTTAAATTCTTCATCAAACACGAAAATTGGCGACCCGCGTCGGCGGCGTCAACACGAGAGATCCAAAGCAAAAAAATCATGATCACATGATGATGTCATCATGACATCATCAAGAAGTCGCAGATCGCCAAAATGCGTGACGTCATGACGTCACCTTAACGTAACAGTGACGTCGCGTGAGGTAACGTCCCATGACGTCATCGCATAACATTGTAGCTTGGTCAAACGTGGGCCGATCATGGAGGCAGTGCAAAACCACGTGATGTGCCATCGATCCTGGAGGCAGTGGAAAACCACGCCTGGTGTAGAAAAGTTTCGGAGGGTGGTGGGGAAGGATCAATACATGGAGTGAGAAGGGAAAGAAAGGTGGAATTCCCCTTCTATTCGTCTTGGGTGACTGCATAAGGTTTCCTGTCAGCTTTTAGGGACGAAGCTCCTTAAGGCGGCACCCGTTCGTCCCTCGTAATCGTCGTCATCGTAGTAGTCCGTAACAAGTCTTACGCTTTGACCTCCAAGGTGGTGCCGGTGGGAGATTTTTTCCTGTGCGTTGTTGAACAATAAAAATTCGCAGCGTGCGCGTTAACTAAAAGCCGAATTCTTCTGTCTCTCATTCCCCATTAGCAGCCATTGGCATGTTCCAGTAGGAAACGTTAGTAGAAGTAGAAGTGTAAGTGTTAGCTAAAAGCCGACTTCTTCTGTCTCTCATTCCCATTAGCAGCCATTGTTTACATCCAAGGTAGTGCCTGGTGAGATTTCTCCTGTGCGTGATTAAACAATAAAAATTTGTTCAAAACGCCGTTGATTGATGAAATAAACCAACGAAAGACGCCAGATGTTTTGTAAAAGCAGAACGAAAGAACGCCAGAGTTTTTTCTTAAAGTGTAGTAGTAGTAGTTGTATGTAGCCACCTCGCCCGATCGTCAACGGGCGAGGTGGACCGGCAACGGCGCGAGGACCCTGCCGTACGAGAGTTAAATCACACTAAAAAGACATACTTTGCGGGCGATACACTCTAGTGAGCTTTCAACTTTTCGTCTTAATGTACATGATAAAGAAATTATTTCTACGAAAAACGCAAGGCACACCTTGAGCAATATATTTGGTTTTGGGACGCTAAATGGAACCATGAGGCGATGCGAAGCCGGAGCACTTGCACGATCGCGTTCCGTTGGCTTTCGTTGGGCATGCTACCGACCTCGCGTCGTGGAACGCGCGTCCTGTCTTCCCTCTAGCCTTGCCTTTAATTCGCACAGGGCGAGCGGGGAATGCGGTCGCTCTGGCGCTCTTTCGCTCGGGAGCGGACTTCTTCCTTGCATTTCACCGATCACAAGTGATAATGAAGGGACCACGTAAACCACCGTACAATAAAAGTTTGATGTTTAATATATACACGATGTTTCACACTCTTTATATTATGTACTGGGCGCATTTCACGGAAGAGTTTCACGGTTTACAGATGATTCCCTCCGTAGCTTCGCCCCACTCATCATCATTCACCCCGTGGATATGCTGTGATTTTTTTCAATAGCTCATGTTCACGCCGACGCCACGGGATGCCGGCGCGGTTTTCGTGTTTCACGAGGCATTTAAGGCTCTCTTCTTAAGAAAACTCTACGCTTACAGATCGCTTAGACAACTCCAAGGAGTATAAATAAACCGCCTTGGACAACTCCCAAAGGACAACCTGCGTGAATTTCTCATTCATTCATTCATTGCTATGGCTATCAGCGCTTCTTTAGGCCGATCCCGCCACTCGTTTGAGGATGAATGCATTGAGCATATTTAAAAGACACCATTTCAAGCACTGTCTTTACCTCGTAGTGGTTTCCTTAAAGGGTAAAATGGGAGCATCATTTACTTTTTGCAGCACATTTTATTGCACAGGTTACAAGCAAACATATTTTAGATCCACATCCGACCTGTGAAATGAAAGCAGATCTAGCACGGAGGCTTTTCACGATGACTTAGGCCAGGTGTATCTTCATGTTCGGCTCCGTGAGCAGTAATGAAGGCCGCGTACAGGCGGTACATTTTCAAAGGCTCCTCACCAAATTTGACCATTTCGAGCTGAAGAGAGCAATGCGTACACTGAGCGTTAAGGTTGCCAGATGCTACCGAGCTAACAGCAAATACACAACACAAAAAAGCCCAAAAATGCGGCGCGACTTTCGCGAAGAAGCCGGAATTTAGTAAATATTCTCATGCTTGAAAATATTTTTATTTTTAATAAATAAATGTCACTGAAATATGAAGGGGAGATGCAAAAATCACTTTAAATATTTTTACAGCGAAAATATGCGCAAGTATATAAATGAACGAAAGCAAATGTTTACTTTTTAACATTGTCTCCAGGGTAGTCTTCATTTGGTTAAAAGCTTAAATGCACGTTTGCCAGTGCATAATGGACGTTACTTGCTGATTCCCCCAAAGCATGTTGGACTTCCACATTCAACAGCTCAGTCCCCGACAAACGCGCTATTAGTGAACGACAAACGTGCTATTGGTGAATGTGATAATCACTAAACTAACTATATTTGCTGGAAATGCAAATAAGTCCAAAAAAGGCGACAAGCGACTGAAAAATTCTACAAGCCACTCGGCGAAAAAACAAGCCCAAATGCGCTTATTATAAGCGGAACGGGCAACGCTGCTGGGCGTTGGAGATGACTTCTGCCAAAAGTTACAACACTACGCCGCGCGGGAATAGGTCAAATTTCAAGCTGAACGCCGCTTTCCCTTCGTCTCGCGGGCGCGCGCCCAAAGAAGGAGGGGAGAACGTTCTACTAGAAATGGCCCTACGTAGATGTCAGTGCTCGGCCGTTGCTCCTCTACGTAGACATCTGTTCTCTGACAGCGGCACATGACACTGCGGTAATTATTTGACGCGACATGTGTAGCTTGTGTGATGTGTTTCTTGAACAGATGAATGAAATTTAGGAGAAATAATAAGATTCACAGACGCGAGACTAATCTGCCTCCGTTTCGCATACGTTCATGTTCTCATGGCTTGCGCGTCGCGCAGACGCCAGCCCTGACAAAACAATTGTGTAATTTACTACTTCGTTCCAGCGATCATCGGGCTCACTTGTCCTCCAGGGTCTACCTAAATGTTCATGCGGCACTGGCTCGTGATACCGCTAGTCTCGTGTCCGCAAAAATGCCGCAGCTTTCATGCCCCTCCCGCAGAAACCTGCAGTACGCAAGAGAGAACGCCGACACAACGCCCACGGCCGCTACATAAAAACAAATGTCAGAGAAACTGTTCAGAAAGCGCAGTATAATTGGAAATCGACACCCTTCGTCTATTGACAAAAATTGGGCAGCGGCGAAGCATTACGGAAGGGTATGTCAGCTCCACTGACGTGAAATCTGTGGAGGGGCGAAGCATGCAACGTGTGCCGGTGCATCCCACAGCAAAATCACTGTTAATCGGCAATGATAGACACAAGAAAGATGAGACACAGAAACCCACAGTCCTCTTTTAGTTAACGTGCAAGTTGCGCATCTGTCTTGTTCAACCACGCACAAGAGAAATCTCCCACCGGCACTACGTTGCAGGTCAAGATGCAGCGCCTATATATATATATATATATATATATATATATATATATATATATATATATATATATATATATATATATATATATATATATATATATATATATATATACGGGGTGGCCGGTGAACGGTTGTTCAGTGCGAGCAGTCGCTTTTTTTTTCAATCACGAAACTCGCTAACAGACGCTGCCTGCGTTAGCTAGCGACTAGCGAGACGCCATGCCGATGCCGCCTGAAAGAACGTTCTAGGGAATGCTGCAATACAGCTTTCCGTACAAAACTCACGGGCCCCTTATGCATGCACTTAAAACGGCTCGAAGGCGAAAAGCATCTTCCTTTTTTCCTCAGTCGACGTATTGATCCGCACCCGGCGCCCTCCAAAGGCTTTCTGCGCACAGTTTTCCAAACAGCGCAGATACGGGACACTGAGAATAGACCACACAACACAGGCGCTGACTTCCAACAGGGTTTTATTGTGCTAACACGAAAAAAATTACACCATTTCCCGCTAAAGGGGACCATGAGGCGATGCGAAGCCGGAGCACTTGCACGATTGCGTTCCGTTGGCGTTCGTTGGGCATGCTACCGACCTCGCGTCGTGGAACGCGGAGGGACGCTACACGCGCCTTGTTTTCCCTCTAGCCTGGGTGTTAATTCTCACAGGGCGAGCGGGGAACGCGGTCGACAGGCCTGCGAGAGGGGGCAGCGTAAGAGAGGAGAGGGGGAGGGGACGCGCATGCGCTGGTGCTCATCGCGGCGTCGCGCAGGAGAGAATTTCGGCATGTCTAGCCCGCATTTCAGAGGAAGAGTGGAAAGGGGGAGGGGAGAGAGAAGTGGAGAGGGGGATGGGAACTGGAGATGGGGTAAGGGGGAGGGGAAGTGGAGAGGGTATGAGGATAGGGTAAGGGGAGATGGGAATTGGAGAGGGGGGTGGAGAGGAGGTGTGTGGAGAGGGTATGCGCATGCGCAATAAGGGTGGTCACGCCGCACACGACCACCACCGGATTGAACTCCGCCATAAGGTACTTCGCATCTAATATGTAGCCACATAAAGGGAAGACACGTGATAAAGAATGACTAGGGGTTACAGGCTTTTGAAGGTGTTAATCTTGCAGATATGTAATTAAATTGTCAATTAAATGGATATCCTGTCCCTTGTTTGGAGACGAATGGGTAGCGGGCATTTCAAAGGCACCATTCCAAGCATTTTCTTTACCTTGTAATCGTTTGCTTAAAGAATAAAATGGAAACATATTGTGTTTTTTACAATACGTGTTTTGTGCAGGTCATAAATAAACATCTTTTCGATTGGCAGCCGAACTCTGATATGTAACCAGAGCCATGACGGAGGCTTTTCATGATGACTAAGCCTAGGTGTATCGTCACATCCGACTCCGGCGACACTTTCTTGCTGCCGTTGATACTGCATTTGTATGTGTGTGTAAATGTGCTAAACATCAATTGTACTTGTTACCTCCGCGTCATTTCATGTGTTTATTTATATCCATGTTACCGAATTATGTTTTGTCCTCGCCAACGTATTTCTAGCAAGAAAACGTCATGTTAAATTGTTATTGTTGTTAACCGTCTGTGATACAATAAATTTTTCTAAACGCATTCTGCACCCTTTCGAGGCCGGTATAAGGAAAAATCATGATATAGTATCAGCCATATATGCGCGAACGATAGTCTGATTGATACCTTTCGACAGCTTTCTGTGGCAGCGCAGTCTAGGCTATGGAACCGAAGCACACACGTAGGTCTACAAACGCTAACGTTTGCAGACCTACGTAGCATAAAAGAAAATTCAAAAAGAAAGGAAGCGGGTGGTGTTCTAGAATCTTTGCATTGCAAATAAGAAAGCTTACCCCATGAAGGATCTTAGTTTTTTGCTGTTTCTAGTTTTCTGGTGTCGACTTGCGTAGGATCTGCAGTTGCGCAGTTCCTGCTTGGCCATGCCCTTTTTTCTTTCAAACATAAAACCGACCGCTTCAATAAAGCTGCTTCCTGAGTTTCTTCGCAATACAGAATATTCTTTCAATTTCTAAAACAATGTTAATATTACTTTATGGTGCTGGATTTGCAAGCGGACTTGAACCGCTCGCAGATTAGCGTTATACTATAATGTGATGTGCCGATGAGCTCTGCAATGATTCCAGGTATTTGTTCCTTCACTGCTGCATCCATAAGTGAGAACGACTACACAGAGAGAGGTAGAATGATTGAGGTAGAAAGACAGAGAAAAAGAGAAATAGAGAGACAGAAAGGGAAGAAAGAGAGAAAAATATAGAAAATGAGAGAACGAGCACTGAGAGATAGAGAGAAAGAGAGAGATGGAATGCAGAGAAAGAGAAGCAAAAGATAAAAAGATAGAAGGCAAATAAAGAGTACAATGGGAGAGTAAGAAATAAAAAGATAGCAACAAAGAGAAAGAGAAATATAGAGAAAGGAAGGGAAGAAAGAGAGAAAAAGGAAAAGATAGAAAGACAGAGAAAGAAATATACAGAGAGAGAAATACATATAATGAAACAGACACAAAAAAGCATGGCTGATCCCTCCGTCATAGGAATCGGCATATCACGAAAGTGAAACGTGTATTCACTAAAGAAGTGCTTATTGTGTAGTCATATATTAGATCTTGTACAATGTGTATTTATGTTTGGCAGCTATAGCACATTTTGACGTGGATGCACCCACGTTGACGCTTAGAGGCACATCTCTATCGCGACGACTAGAGCCCATGATCAGGATTTAGCAATTGTGGTAGCTGAAGCTGTTAACATATACCTGGGCCATGGTGTAAGCGTGACCAGGACACAACGTATCATGAATGTCGCGCAAAGATGACATCAACAAACACACAATAAACAGTGATACTCGATATTCACTTCTTCAAAGCGTCGTAAATTAAAGAGAGAGAGGCCACGCTGTGCGCTCCAGAGCGATAAGGGTAACCTACGCCTGTCCTCATGCATGCACTACCACACTGCGCTTCAGTAACACGGGAAGCAGAGGTTCGTAGTTTGAGCCGCGAACGCGCACTGGCGTTCCTCGTCCCGCTGGCCTCGCTACACAAAGGCAGGATATTCGCCAGTCACATCGTTGCTTTTCTGCAGCGCTTACTGCAGCGGTCTTATCAGTCGTGGTTATAGCACTGGAAGTAGTCGGCGGCGGAGAAACACCGTTGGTGCATCTGGAAGCTGCCCTATTCCGACAACGAGCCGTCAGGCGCTAACACGAAGCGAAATTCAACGAACGTATCTGCGTCTAGGACGACTACTCTATGCTAGCGCTGCCAGTGTCTTTCGCTGGTATCGAGACGCTTTAACCATGGCCTCCGAGAGTGCGCACCGGCAGGAAACATGCCGGCGCGCAGTCTCGGATGCCACGCTTTAACTGCGGCGTCGCCGAATCGTTCTCTATCGGCGCTAGTGTCTTGGAACATTGCTTGGCTCAACCGCTCAATAAAGGTGGCTTCGCCCCGCCCCGCCTGTCCCACCGACAGAGAGCACCGTGCGAAGAGAATCCTTGAGAGATATAAGGCGCGTTTGTGGATGGCGGCGGATCTGCCTAGGTGGCTTAGTCGGTAGAGGGCCGGGCGCTTATCGTCGCGGACCGAGATATTGTAGGTTCAATTCCCGACGGCGGAACTTCTTCTTATAGTTGTTTCTTTGTCATTGATTTGCAGCAATTTCATCAGCGTCATATCCGTGACGGAAATACGTCATTGATGTCTTCGTGGACTTCGGCAAAAAGCATTTTCGTGTTAAAAAGAGAGAGCCAGTATAGTCATGCATAGTATAGCATAGTGAGGGGTGGAAAAAGGATGGGTGTGTGTGCAGGAGGGAAAGGAGGAGGGCAACGCCACCAGCTCTGCTGCTTCCTCAGTGTTCGGTCCACTAGCGCGTAGCTACCCCAATTTTACCTGCGATTAACTACAGACTAACGCTCGCTTCGTTAAAATCCCCAGCCTTTCTTGGCACTGGAACTCATGTTTGCCTCACCGGCACCATTACAAGCGGTGATCCGCCCAATGCTTTGGATCGCCACTCCATTATATCAGTGTCACGATGTGTAGGACGCCCGGCACGTTTTTCTTAGCACGCGCAATGAACACACGAAGGCGACAAGGTGTGACCTAACAACACACACTTCATTACACTCAACAAGACAATTACACACACAGGAATAACTAGAAATAACTAGGAATAACTAGAAATAACGAGGTCCCCAAAACCAAGCAATTAACACGTCATATCACGACCAAGTTCTATCGCGTCCCTCCTCACATCTCGTCCGCTACCGCCGGTCGCTTACGATGAAGATCGTTCGCGATGTCACCCGACCGTCGCACCGCATCCGTCGATACCGAAGTCTCCGTTGATGTAGAAGTGCGCTCCGCAGAAGCACTATGAGTACTCGTGCGTTGTTCGTCTCTGCAGAATGGGATTGGTGCGGCAGGCCACTCCTGGCACGTCCCAGCTCACCCTGGCCCGGGCACCGTTGGCGTGGCGACGGGTGGTCGCAAGCCCGGGCTCGTTCAAGGTCGGCGGCGTAAGCGCTGACCTGTCCGGCCGCTCACTGCACAGCCGGCCAGCTGGACGACGGATCGTGAAGACCGCTGCTCGCCGAGGCTGGTACTCCGGCGGGCTCCACGCTCCACAGGACTGGGGCAAAGACCCAGACTGCGCGGCCATCGGCTATCTTCACCGTCGCCTTGACGCCGTTCTCTTCTGCGCGCCCCTCCAAGATGGCGTCCCTCGCGTGCACCTCCCGCTTCTTTTTCCTTTTCCACTTCTCTTTATTCGTGTTCCATTGATTTCTTCTCCGGCCTTCCTCTTCTTTTTCGACGTCTCTTGTCATACCTGACAATCAGCATGATTACGGTGAAGTAGCCGTTGGAGAGGAGAGTGTGCTGTACGACTGAATAAAAATAACTGTCGGCCAAGCGCATTCTTCCACTCTACAGGGAAAGTTGCGTCGGCACAGTCGCACAGGTGTACAACCGTCCGCACAGGAACGCTCCGCCGTGTGGCCTCGACCGGCATCGACTGACGCCAGCACCGCCAAGCGTTGGAGACGGTATGTTTGCGGCATCTAACGATAGATGGAGCGCGTGTCCATTTCACTGGCAAATTTCTGGTTCTCTTCTGCCTGACCGGCGGGTTGAATACACGCACTTGAGACGTCCGTTTCCGCCACGTTGCTCTCGTGGCTGTGTTTCACGCACGCCCATGAAATTCGTTCGCGTATGCTTATCTCGGCGCGTGAGCTGTCGCACGCAATGGTTCATTGCGGAGATAAACATGCGGCAACAAATTTCATGGGCGCGCGTGACGACACAGCCACGAGTGAAACGCGACAAAAATGGACCTGTCAAGTGCGTGTATTCTACTCGCCGGTTCGGCAGAAGAAAACAGCAATTTCCCAGTGATGTCTACCCACGCTACGTTTATTGTCAACTGCTGAAAACATACCGCCTCAAGCGCTTGGCGGCGCTGCGTCAGTCGAAGCCGGAAGAGACCACAAGACGCAGCGTTCCAGTTAACCGTGCTCACGGCTGTACATCAATTAAATACCACCCCATATCAAATATGTATATATATAGATACGGATATGGTTTCGACCGAAACAACGAGAATACGTTTTCACGGATAGATCGCTCACCACGTCTGGCTGCGTGACGCAATCCATGCGCAGTGGGATGCAAGAGAGGGTATGCGCTTGACTCGGACGGCTGCGCAATTACTCTAGGTTCGAGAAAGCAGTCGACAGTATAGATAGTCGCTCTCATCTACTCGACGAAGCATCACAGTCGCCGCTCTTGGTGAGCATTTTAGTGTGATTTCATAAATTTCCCGTCGCGCCTGTCGCTGTCTTTAAATCCCATAAAGGAAAGGTTTAATCGAATAAGTC
>NC_051184.2:47474648-47507915 GCF_013339695.2 Rhipicephalus sanguineus | reverse complement strand
ATGTGTGCGTGCGGCACGGGTTGCGTTTTGGCGAGGAAGGAAGCTGTGGAACAGATTGGCGTGCGCACGGGGTGGGGGAGGGGTGAGGGAGTGAATGAAGGGGAGGGCAGGGCGGGGTCGAGCGACACCCCCCCCCCCCCGGTCATCTAATGGGAGGTGCCAAGTCTGTCCCATACTTTTATTCAGTCGGACCTTCCATTGGGCAGCTTACTTTCTTTCGGACTTGACCACCAGGGGGGAGGGGCAGGCACTGTGGTGATGAAACGTGCCCCCCCCCCCTAATGGTCAGCCCTACACGCCTATTACAAACAGAGATAGAGTTTTTACAAAAAGTAGCAATAAAGAGCAAGGGTGATCTTTCTCGTATCAGCAAGCTGCCCATTAACAATATTATTCTTGGCACAAGGAGATTCTTGATCAACGAAAAAATGTGCATAACAAAAAACGCAGGTGGCGACACTGCCTTGAGCTTCCCGCACCAACTCGCTTTGACATCACAGATTTGAATGGCGCCTCTTAGAGCCCACATATTATTTTCCAATAAAAATTAATTACGTTGGGTTATAAGAAGGCTAAAAACTTACCGAGTTCCACGAAATTTCAGTGAGCCAAGTTGTCAAAGCGAGGAGAAAACAAGACTTAAAATCGCGACGTCACACTTACATTTATGTGCCGAGGTTTCGGCGCAAAATTCAAAATGAAAGCTCGACCTTAAATTCCTCTCGAATAGCGAACCTATGATGGTGAAATTCAGGACACTGGAGTCCTTAATGAATAATTTATCAGTCCAAACTGATTTTACCATTGCATCATAGTGTCTGTTTAACGAAGAAAGAAATGATCATGGAGAGATAAGGAATGTGCTAGACTGGCGATAGGTGTTGCAGAGTTTGATTAGACCAAGCAAGCTAAGTCACTATTTTCGCTGCCCTATTTGATAGGGGAGGCCAATGTATATTCTATTTATCATCGTCTGAAGTCTAACAAATAGTGAAGAGGAGATGTGGGGCAAGAACTCAGTCTTTGAAAATTAAGCATGTGTGCTATTGTCTCAATTGTATGCAGTGCGCATTTACAGCAATGCATTAGCCACAGCATGATGGGATGTTATCTCAAAAAGAAAGCACATTGATAATAAGAAACACGGTCTCTGACCGATGTACTATCCATAGGTGTCACCGTATTCATCATTCTCTTCGTCATTGCCATTAAGTCGAGCCCGTTTATAACGAACCTGAGCGTGACGCGGCGTCCATTCGTTGTATCCCGAAGTTCGAATAAATGAAAAAACAGTTTTAAAAAGTTACAAGGAAAACCCAAAATTTATTTTTTCGCAAAAAAGTCCGTGATGCACGTCTGCTTCGAGAGTGCCGATGTGATAAGGGTGTCTCCAGTTTATTTAAAGCGGCAGCATGCTCCTCGCCGAGGCCCTTGGCATAGACAAGTTGCCTGAGGCTATCTATGTAGCCAATTGCTACAGGCACGCTTGTGGGCGCTGGCTCCAACGTTTCATCGTCGTCGTCATCTGATTCCTCCGAGTCGCTCTTGCCGCGCACTTCATTGACAATGCCCTCATCTGTGCATGGTTCCACGGTGTCGGCATCATCATCGGCCATAACGAAATCATCCCAGCAGATGTCCCGCCCTCCCTGTCGGAGAGTCGACAACATGCTGCCACAAATCGCACCGGAGTGGTCCTCTTCGGAAGCTTCAGGGTCGGCATCGGCTCCGACATCGGCGAAGCCGGCCTTGCGGAAGCAGTTTTGCACACATGTAGCCGTTACCTCCGCCCACGAAGCCTTTACCATCTCCAGAGCTGAGTACAGCGACACCCGAAGCGGCAGGTGGCTGCCGACCGGTCAACAGCTATGAGCATGCGCTCCACAAGCGGCGCCTATAATGAGCCTTAAACGCGCAGATTATGCCCAAGTCAAGCGGTTGCATTTTCGACGTTGTGCTGGGCGGCAGGAAAAGCAGGGTCACTGCCGTGAGAGAGGCTTGTACGTGGTGCGCGGAGCAATTGTCGACCACAAGCAGCACACGCCTGCCTTGCTTGTGTATGTCGCGGTCTAACTCGCTCAGCCACTCTGCGAATAAATCGCGCGTCATCCACGCTTTAGCACTATGCCTGTAACGCACAGGCACATAGCCCCGAAAGCAACGTGGCTTCTTTGACTTGCCGATTACAAAGGGCACGCACCGGTCACTGCCATCCATGTTAGTGCACAAAAGCGCTGTGACGCGCACTTTACTGTGCTTGCCGCCAGCACGTGTCGCCTTTCATGGCGTGCGTTTTTCCTGGCAGCATCTGGTAGAATAATGCAGTTTCGTCTGCGTTATAGACGTCTCGCTCTGCATAGCTTAAAATAGTGTCTCGATTTGCTTCAAGCCACGAGGCAACGCCTTGGTCGCTGGCCGAGGCCGCCTCACCAACAGTCCATTAAAAAACATGCCATGACGCACCTTGAACCGATGTAGCCAACCATTTCCTGGGCAGAAGTCGGGAAAATCCAACAGAAATGCGAAGTCTTTCGCTTTGGCCAGCATCATAGGACCACTTATCGGAATGTTCCGAGCCCGCGCGTCGACGAACCATTTCAGAAGCGCTTCCTCCACGTCCGCGTAGGTGGCCCTCCGCAGGCGCTTTCTGTCCGTCAAGTTGGCATCGGCACTGATTATCTTGTCCTTGTTCTTTAGAATCGTCGATATCGTTGACTTGGACATGCCGTACTTCTTAACCAGCTCGCAGTTTTTAGTGCATTGAGCTAGCTCGTTTAGAATGGCTTGCTTGGTAGAAATGTCCAGCGCTTTTCGCTTCGTGCCATCTGTTTGCGCAGAGGGCTTCCCGTCCGCCCTCCTGACACACACGCACACCAACAACGAGCAAGACGCGCACTTGCGACACACAAGCAAGTAAGCGTAGAACGGCTCTGCGCCGTCTGCGCCCTGTCTGAGCTCGTTTCTACCAAGAAAAAGAAACTTCGGAATTCGAGCCGGCGTGGACAGGCGGAGGAGTTGCGATAAAGGGGAAGAGAGGAGAGGGGATTGTTTGACCTTTTCCCCGAAAGGACAAACAATCCCCCTGCGGTGGGGGATATAGCGAAATTTCGGGCTCTTGTTTGGCTACATTGTTGCACTTGCTCCTGCAAAGAGCGGCAGCGGGTGTACACAGCTTGTCGTCAGCAGCTCGTCAAATGGGTGGTGCCAGCCACCAGAGTAGTTTTCGTAACACTGGTCTCCCCCTCCGTTCGCCTCATCCGTGTGAGTGGGGTCCATTTGTGGAAACTTCTTCTTGCGAGCTGACGTCACTAGGCTCCGCCTTTATCCCCCGAGCATTTCTCCCCCGTCTGAATACCCCTTTATAGGTGCTCGAAAGGAGTGTCTCCGCAGTCGCCGGCCGACTCCGTTTGCTGTAACCGATCGGCAGGGTTCAAAGGCGTTCGTTGTAAGTGTGATTTTGTGCCATTGAAAGAATGTATATTTCCACGGTCACACGGGTACCGTTAGTTTTAAGACGAAGTTCGTTTTAAGTGGGGACGTTATATGTGGGCTCGACTGTATCATCATCATCATATTTTATGTCCACTCCAATGACTGATTACCTGTGTCTTCAGCGAGCCAACTCCTCTTCCTATGCAAGCAGGTTTGCTAAATAATCATGCCATTTTTTTCCGCGCCGTAGTCAACTATGAGATTCTCACATCCATTCAGAAATTATTGCATCAGTTTTGAAAGACCTGTATCGTTTCTAAGAAGCGTGCATTACCAACGTGTACAATTATACTACCCTTATAAATAAAGGGTGCAACAGTACAAAGGACTTGAGAGTGTGTTTGTAGTCGTAATGACAACAAGATGCTCATACATGTGGTCTTATTGGGGCTGGCACAGATACCTTATTGCACGCTTTACTGGTCATATTGTGTACCAATATCAGATGCTCTGAGTTAGATGTTTGTTGGGGCATGCGCAGGTTTCCAATGTGGCAATGCATACCTCTAATGGACCACCAGGCACACTGTTCTTAAACATTTTCTTGAGGCCCGTGGCTACACGGACAGATCATATTAGCATGCAGCTAATTTTTGCTGTTATCGTAACAATCGTTTGTGTTATTGCGTGTCAAAGCCATAAACTGCTCCTTGCGATGTTTTTTTGTTCCCTTACATTCACGCAAAAAGCGGTAAACATGGTATGAAGTTAAATGTTGTCGATAGCGACAGTCGTAATTTGGCATGTGTGACACTTTTTGCTTTGGTGTTGGGGCTTCGTTGAAGCTCTCACTGGAACGGTGCCTTGAACTTGCATGTGAGCCGTTTCTGTGAAAAGTTATAAAACATTGATTTCTGGTCCTCATTTCTAGGCCAATTGATGATGAAGAAATTGTTGAGGCTCAGGCATGTTAAAGTAAAGCGAAGGCACATACATTGTTATGAGATTCTTGCAAAATTCTTGCACCGCTATGAATATTGTGAACTTGACACTTTAAAAGCACGGCGTGAATAGGGTAATGCAATCGAATTTTATATGCTGGCCTTAAGCTACAAAAACATTTTGCAAGAATGAAATGTGCATTTTTAAACGTAGCTCACACATTGAACAATATAAACGTAAACGTGCGCACCCCTCTTGCAAAAGGTGCACTTCGAGAAAGATTCATATCACGCAGGCACTCACAGTCCAGAACAACACAGACTTGGCTCATCACCACAAGTCATCGGTCACGAGTCACCGACTTGGCTCGCCTTAACATGTGACTTGGTTCGTCAGAATACGCTATTCACGTAATGCTGCCACAGTAAACGTGCCACAGAGCAAAGTAGAAAGAGGGAGAAAAAGATGGTGGGGCTCGTCACGGAACATTACCATTCCTTTGCCTTCTGGGATGCTAGCTGTGGCAAAAGAGAGAGTGTCCCTTTTGACTGTGGCCTTCCCCTCGTGGTAGTTTTATAACAGAAGCAGTTCAATTTCTCTCAACTCCTCCAACTATGAACTGATTTAACATATTTTCGGAAGAAGGTCTCTAGACTGCACAATTCCCAGTTGGTAGTGAAGGATTGCAATGGGGCATGGTGAGGGGCCCTTTAACTGAATATATTGGTGTTTCTCGGTGTGCTTACATTGTAGGCATATTTGTAGTTCAGGCTTGTAGCCAGGATTTCTTTCGATGGAGGGGGGGGGGGCAAAGCCTGGTCTGATTGTTCTGTTCGAAAGAAAGTCTTTTCTTGACAAAAAGAAAAGAAGATTGCCTGGAAATATAGAAGACTGGACGAATTCCTGGGGGGGGAGAGGAGGGGAGGTCCTAGGCCTGCCCTTGCTACATGCCTGGTGTAGTATACATTGAATTGTACAGTTAATCGATATACCTAGAAACCGTTTGTTTAGTTGGAGAACGCTTCTGAAGCACTGTCATTCTGTTTGAGGAGCATGCAGAATGCGTGCACACATGCACCCATTCACAGGCACCTCTTTGCTGTGTCTCACAAGTGCCCCTTCCTCTCTCGCAGGCTCTCTTATCATTCTTCATCCTGGCTTACATCCATGCTGTTCATCGGACACCCATCAACTGCCTGGAGCACGTCTGCCATCAGTGGCCGCAGGAGCAGGCATCCTGAGGATCGAAATCCTCCACTACCGGCCGCAGCGGAGAGCCGTACACCGTGGAGCAGTCCTCCTCAAAGAGCAGCGGCTACAGCGCCTGGGCCAGCTGCCCGCACAACCGCAAGTGCGAGCGTCCAGCGGTGATGATGACAAAGTAATTTCAACCCCTCCGCTCGCCGACGCCTCAAACTCTACCTCGGGGGACGAGCGGGACGACCAAGGTGCCGCAGTTTTGGGGGGTCCGGTTCGACTGACCAGGACGCGGTGGGTGGCTCTGACGATGTTCCGGAGGTGGACGAAGCCTTGCCACTGCTTGGTGGGGGCCGCCACCTGAAAGGCGTGAAAGGTGGGGGTTCGCAGTTTGTCTACCATGACGCTGTGGCCAATGGTAGTCAGGACAACCTGCAGAACATTGATGGGAATGGGTACCCCCAGCCACTCAGGAGCCTGTGTCTGAGCTTGAGAGCTGGCCAGAGCTGGTGAGCCACTGGATTTTAAAATCATTTTGTGCATAGATTAAACAACTATGGATACATGCTAAGCTTGTAATAGACTTTCATACTCACGATAGAAAAAAAAGCACTCAATAAAAGTATCAATTTGTTATGAGCTTGACATCACTTGAAAGTTGTTAGTTATAGTACCCATTGGTCGCTGTTTTTCTTTCACTCGTCTTTTTTTTTTCTTTTTTTTGTCAGATTATGATTATGAAAGTTTATCAAATGTCTAACCTTCATCTTCAATTCCACTGTAATATATAATAACCACAGTCAGTGGCCCCGGTGATTTTCATAGCATCTTTGTGTGTTGCCTTCGTAGTGTTTATAAGAATCAAGCCCATCGGTTTCCCTGATACAGAGATGGTTTTGACTGCATTCACAGAACAATGTGCCGTCAATAAATGCCTGTTAGTAAGTTTAAAAAAAAGAGAAAAGAAAAGCTGGATGTCTTTTGTTGTGAACAGAGAAGCTTGAGAAAGTTGGCACAACACACTTAGGATACAGCAGCACTCTGTCCATAAATTTCTTTTCTTCTGCTAAGTTGTATACTAATCGTGTTGCGAAAATGTAATCATTGCAGTAATTGAGTGATAATTCAGTGCACTGAGCTTTATTGTCCATTGGTCACGTCGATTCAACCTAGTACCTTTCTTGTGCCTCGTGTTACTCGCAGTGTGGCCTCAGGATGAGTACATAGTTGAGTACTCCCTGGAGTACGGACTCCTCAGGCTCAGCCCAGCGACCCGCCAGAAGCTGAACATCTCCGTCAAGATTGTCACGCTTGGTGAGCTCTCCCACCAGTATGCCTGCATGAGTTGTGCAATTCACTTTATGCGTCATACAATTGCCATGATGCTCAAGGTAGCAACATTGAGAAGGAGTGGTAAAAATGTGGCTGCTAGCATACAGAGATGAAACATTCGTGAGCACGATGTGTCGCTGTGGCAACGTTTCAACAAGCGGACTTGTCGTCTTAAAGGACCCCTGACACCAAAATTGAAACCTCGAGATGTTTGTGTTGTTTGACTTTCCTGTATACGGGGGTATGTATACGGGGGTATTATTAGCGACGAACGTTGCCTTTAAGATATCCTAATTTGGTTTTAAAGTAAGCATGAGTGCTCACTTGAGTTGGCTGCACCTTGCGACATCCTGGTATGACGTAGATAGAGGCCCGGCGAGGCCTATTGTTCCGCACCCCTCTCGCTCTGTTGTCGGGCTGCTCTCGAGGTAGTTTTCTTGAGGGGTCACGCGCTTAACAGGTTTAACCCATACCGAGGCACCCAGATACTTTCAATCTCTACCGCGCGCAGGGCCCCGATTTGAAAACCGCGCTTTCTACGTCACCATAGCTTGAGTACACGTGGTCTTTGACGCTCCCCACATGGGTCGCTAGTTTCTTGTGGTTTTTAGGCGGGCGTTTTGAAGTGACGCTAAAATGGTCACAATTAACTACGCTAGAATTAGTTATACGATACGCTAGAGCATTTACGATTTAACTTAGAGATTACCAGACCCGAAGCTACAAATTACAGTAAAAAAGTCACCAACAAAAAGTTGGCTGTCAGGGGTCCTTTAAAGGCTGCAACTGTTTACTTTAGCACGGGAAGCAGTTGCAGCCTTGAAGAAGACAGGTCTGCTTGTTGAAATGTTGGCTCTAGCAACACCACGTGTTCCAAGGATTTTTCATTGCTTCAAGGATCTATATTCCCCTGAAGTTCTACCTTATCGGGATTACTAGTATACAGGGAACATAGATTTAATGAGGCGCAACTGCACTGGTTTGAATATTGGCAACTAATTTTTGTGAACTTGTTGCCAGGTGACATCACCAGTTTGAACTAACAGACTGGCCCACAGTGCCTTATTTCCCTTGTTTATTTCCCATGTCAATGGTACTATCACTTTCCAAATGGCAAGCTTTGCACATAGACTCTTCACGCTTTCTCTTAGTTTTAACTTTGGATTACTGCGGCTAATTGGAAGTGTTTCCTTTATGTTATAAGTCCGCAGACAGACACAACAGTTATATATGATGGCTGGCACTATCAGGCTCCTGGGAACAGGCCAGCAATGAAGTCTTATTGTAATGTGAAAAATTGGGGCTTCTGGATTGAGAGGAAATTTGGGAGGAGTTGTACAGGGGGTCGACTGAGCGTTGGGCCGTTAGACCATAGAAGTAAAAATGAAAGAATACTGAAAATGTAGGGGAAGCAACTATTCTACTTTGTGCGGCTCAGGCCCTCTTTACATGGGAGATACAGAATCAACTATTTATTATGTAGTAAGTTTTTACAGGCAATATTGGGTCATTTGAAAACACTTGCACTAAGGCGAAAGCAGTTTAAAGTGACCTACTAAGAACGAAGCTCTTTGTGGTGTATGCATTTCGATGTTTAACCACTTTAATCATGAAAGGCAACATGACAATACAAGCACAAAATTTAGTGTGCCGGTCATTCTTGATGCATTGCAGATCTTGTCAGTGACAAGTCAAGAATGCAGAAAAGGCAGCTGTCATAAAAGTGTATCGCGTCCACATTTCTGGCCAGAAAGAAACAAAGGCCATCTATTATCTTATACTGAACTACAAAATAATCTTGCTTTGCCTTGGCATAATGGGTTCATGGTGTTGTCATCCAACTGTCTTCAGTTTTGAATTGGAACATTGGAACCAGTATGAAGCATATGGGCTGCTGTGGTTGTACAGCAAATAACAGTGGATTTCTCTCTCAGTGCATGTTTTAGTCTGAAATATAAATTTCAAGTAGCTGCCCCGAAGCTGCTTGTATTGAAAGCAACTCTCATCTTGGCATAGTTTGCGTTAATATGAAGTAGTGTGAAACAGCTGCTACATCTATTCTTAATCATCGCACAGCCAAATGGGTGCTGTGCTCGACTCTTGCTGATTGTTGTGCTTCGGCATCCAATGGTGCACCAAGAGCATTGAAAGTTGCATTGGGCCCACACATCTCATCCTTGCTTGAAAAAAAAAAAAGCACAAAACAAAGAATTCCTGTAGTAACCAGATCCACATGCGAAATTGAAATTGTATTTACACATTCTGTACACTGACAATGCAGAACGCGCTTCATTTCATTGTCAGTGACTGCTGCTATGTGCTTCTGTGCAGTTCAGCAGTCATATAAGACATTCAAATACAAATTATCCACTGCAACCGATGCGCTTGGATTTTGCCATCTTGCTGTGGGGTGTCTGTGGTTTAATGCGCAGTCGTAATTCAGTTACGAAACTTTCTTGTCGTGACTCCTTGATGCGACAAATGCCATGGTCGGGCATTGAAAACTAGCAAGGGCTGCAATTGGTGGCATGGATGCTAGGAGAGCTTGCTGTATAAGCGCACGCACGAAGCATGCGCTTACAGTGTGGTCAGCCGTAAGAGGAAACACAGGAGAGTGTACCAGTCGCGCTGGGGGCTAGAATATGCTCCACCACGCACCTGCGCTGTAAACGAGACGATGTTTCAATCTGCATTGTCTGCTACGAGTTGGTGCTGCCACTCGACGTGTCTTCACCGCTTCATGGTTGTTTCAAACTTTTGCACGAAATGTTTTCTTTAATCAGCCTATTCTGTCCGCTGTAACTAATAGCAGAAAATGTGCAACCAGCCCAACTCTTCCCGCACGTGTAGTTGCGAGCGCGCTGGGGCATAATATCGCCACCTCCCATCAGCGGCACTGTACAGAGTGTGGCTGCCATGCGATCCCGTGTTCCCGTCAGCATTGGAATGCACCATATACTGCAACTGTTGAAGAAGTCAGTGTAGCTGTGAAGAGACGTATGCAGGGATTTGCTGCTGTTGAGATGGGGGAGGCACTCAGCACTTAGTAGGAAACATACATACCGTACGTCTGCACATCAGTAATGAAGATTGGAAGCGCTTTTTTGCGCAAGTGTTGTGTTCCTGGACCAGTAATATGCTAGAAATGTGCATCCATAGAAAGTGTAGGTGGTGACGCAATGTTAATGACAAGAAAACCGAAACACATATACTAGCACGTGCAAGAAGATGGGAAACAAGGAATAATTATTGTCTCGCATGTGATGTCATGAACTCACAAATGCTAATACAGCCAGAGGATGCGCGAGTGAGCATGTCATTTATTGTGTGCATACGAACTCCCCTCGCAGATGCAGTGCCTGCTGCATTCTTGGCCTATCACTGATGTCATGCTATTGCCCGCACAAGAAAAAACAATTGAGGCTACATATCTTATGCATTCTACATGGGTTTTGTGTGCATTAGGCAAATTTGAGTATGAAGCAACAAGCGAATTGCCTCTTCAGCTGATCACTGATTAACCTATATGTTGTCACCTTTTCTGTTTTTCTCTTTCTCTTTTCTTTTCTTTTGTTTTTGTGCGTTGCCTCATTCCAGATCCGGCCAAGGATGGCTGTTTCGGTGACTGGTTCAGCCGGCTTCTCTTGGACGGCTTCCTGGGCTATGACGATGTCCTGATGGCGAGCCTGAAGAACCTCGCTGAACGTGAGGAAAACAAAGGTACACCCATCCCTATGATTTACTCTTATTACTTAGCACTCTTATCAAGGCTTCTCGAATTAAATTGAAGGTGAAAAGCAGTGGCACATTCTGGAAATCCAAAACTGCACACTACCGTAAAATATCGAGCAAGCGACCCCCCTTCAGCAAGTCGAAATTACCCATTAAAGTGGAGTGGGGCACCCTCCTAGGACAGCACCAAAATTCAAGATGGCATCAGCAAAGTTTTCATGCCAGAAAAAATGGAGTGCATGTGGACTTCCTCAGAAGTCTTCTCGCTCTCGTTCATGGCATGGCACATTACAGTGATGTCTCATAAGTACAAGAAATACAATTGCTACACGATCAGACCGCGAGAAGCATGGCATGGAAGCGTCTCCGATGATGAGCCAACGCAACAGCTCTGATTAACGAGCACAGATCTCGGAGGCCTTACATTTACTGATTATGGCATCATAAGCACCATCTCGGAATACAGATGTGTAAGGCCATGCTTTTCTTGCGGGACCCTGAAAATTGTGATGGATGTCTTGCGTTAAGTTTAGGGTGCAATCATTATGTGGGAAAAATGATCAAATTTAGATGACAAATTTCAGACTCAGGTGCTTTAAGGTCGGGCTGCTAAGCAGAACTGCATGGAATTCATGCAGGCCAGCGTTGCATGGGCGCAGTGTATGACCAGGGTGTGGAGTGGGAGGGGGGGGGGGTTGTCCTGGAGCGGCGTGGAAATTTGAAATTAGCAGTGAAATGGGAGGGGGTGCTTGCTCGGGTGGGGCGTTTGCTCAGAATTTTACGGTAGGTGGCACGGTAAGCAAAAGATTATATAGAAATACTTAAGGGCTATTTGGATGCTCCGGGAGGGCTAACCCTTTATGGTTCGTTATCGAGCCCCTTCCGACAAAACAACGCGGCCCTGGTGGTCCGTTGTCAGCCACTACTGGACAGGCTCTTTCGTGGTTGATTCACGCGCGTGTTTTTTCTCTGCATTGTGCACCATCTCTAAAAGAGTAAGGAAACTTCTTTTACTTGTGCTTTGCCTTCTTTAGTTTCGGACTGGAGGAGACAGAAGGTGGGTAAAGGTTTCGAACTGCAAAAGGTTAAAAGAGCTAGCTTGGGAGGCTCACGTCACTTGTCGTCATCTTCAGCATAACAGTCACCATTATGTCATCATGCCCTTCTGTTCAGTACAAGAGAGGCGAAAAATAGGGGTACACTCAAATCTCATTATAGAAAAGTCGCATCTGCCACGAAAATATAACTTCATTATATTGAAAAATTCGTTATCAACATTTATTTGTAACACTGTAGCTATGACAAGACTATTCTTCATTTACTTCGTTATAACCGATAATTCGTTATCTTCATGTTCGTTATAACGAGGTTTGAGTGTACATCATGTTTAGTTATATACTTGCAGGTGCTAGTTAATCGCTGCTAGCTTGTCATTTTGCAGAAAAGAGCAAAGGGAGATGTGCCATCTGGTCAGCAGTACTTTTTGGTATTGCAGTTTCATATATTTTGAGCTGATCAATTTACAGCGGACTCTTAAGCAGAACCTCAAGGGACCAGGGAAACGTGTTCCGTTTATCAGGAGTTCCATTTACAGAGAGATGAACGGTTGGAAGTCTTTAGAGAGGTTGTTACTACATAGATAGAACAAATGAATTGCTTGGCACAAAGGTGTAGAGAAAGATATTACGAAAACGTGGAAGTTAGTTAACTGCATGCCATGAATGGTGAGCCTCAAAGCATGTGTGTGCGGCGTTTTTAATGTTGGCCATTGTCGGTCCAATTGGCCCATCTTCACCAATATCGGCCATGTTGGCCATTGTCGGCGAAACTGGGCTGATGGATGAGAGCTAGGAGCTAATAAAGGCCACAAACTGTTGTAGTGACATGCGATCGTAGCCCAAACACGTGATTCAACCAGGGAGTGAATTCCTTGCCTACTGCTGATTGTCTGTGCTACTGCACCATCCTCTTGTGAATTGCGTGAGGTTTAGCATTGTTTAGCCTCTTTCACACATAACTCAAGAACTCAAGATGAAGTTGCATTTTGCCCCGAAATGTGAAGCAACCACAGCAGTGGCCTGTAATGTTTTGGATACAGCCAGACCAACAGTGTTTCCACACAGTGCCAATTGCCGGAAACCTTTCAATTGTATTGCGACTACATATGACATGTGATAGTTTGTTACGAAATGGCAACAATCTGGCACCATGGCAGTGGCTCGCACACAATGCTAGCTCTATGAAATTCCTTATGAAAGCAATGGAAATATTGAAACTAACAGACCACAAATATACCAACCACGTATCAGAAGTGTCCGTACTACTCTCACAACAGGTTATTCAGAGCTGCTGAATTGCTTACACTCAACCACGGCACCACTACAGACGACGTGAAAGAAGTTACAGGTGTTCTGTAGAACTAACGCATAAGGGTGACCAAAATCTCTCAAAATTTCTTCAGGTGTAATGTGTGTACACAGCTCATAGGCTGAAGCGCAACTATTTAGAGCTAAGTAATGCCCATACTTTCGTTCCCACCGTGTTCAATTCGTGTCGTATCGGCGTAATTTCTGCTCGAACACTTACGTCAGAGCCAACGGTACCTTTTGTGGCATGATTCTTAGCAACATGATGCGGTGATCTCGAGCAATTGAGTATACTTGTCATTATGCTAAAAGTTTCGATGTCGTGTTTCAATCAGTGAGCACTGTAAGTGCTGTTGCAAAACGTATGTAGTGTCTGCGAGCGATGTTGCCACATTTCATGTTGGCTGTCATCTTGCTTATATGGCTCTTTAGAAGTGATGCTTTCTTTTTGTGGTGTTGACAGACTTTGTTGTATACCAATGTGCACATGTTGACAAGCTGCAGCCAATGGAGTACTGAGTCTCAATCTGAGTGCATTGGCCTTGCATTTATCTCCACTTTCCATGCGCCATGCAGCCACTGTGCAAAGATCTCTGGTGACACGACATCAAACTGTCTTTAGATTATGGATGCCGCAAGCGACCTTATTTGTGATTTGTGACTGATTTAAACCTTTTTCATTCTCTGATATCTGACCAGCCACCGCAAGAGAAGGTCCCGCTTGACTTAAAGTCCATCTTATCTTCTATTTTCCAGGTTATGTGAGAAATGTGGTTACAGGCGAGCACTACCGGTTCATCAGCATGTGGACCAGTCGGACATCCTACATCGCAGCTGCTTTCATCATGCTCGTGTTTGTAAGCATAATTCCTCTTTCCTTGTATACTTATAAATTTTTCTGCACAACTTCAATGAATCTCAACTGAGTTCTGTGTAAAATGTCCTTTGTATTTCTAGTGGGAGCTGGTCCATGATAGTGCCGTGGCTGTTTGAAATGCCATAAGCATTATCGAGGATTTATGTTCGGAAGGAGGCGTTTATTTATGCTTGTGGCTTGTGCTGGCGTGACTTCGCTATCAACAGTGCATCCTAGGGTGCTTACGGCATGGCATGGGGCGTTTTCAGTGCAGTTGAAATTTTTGCATTTGCCATCAGCGTCGCGGATGCTTTGTCGATAGAATGCAGCCCAAATATAGTTTTATTTTCACAAGGCTGTAAATGAATTTAGGGAAAGTGTGCTGATGTTACAGTTCCCTCTGTATAATCAGTTTTACACTGTCCCTACACCTGTGAGTTTATATTGACTGCAATCGTACTGATGCGCAAGGTGTGCTCAAAGTTTCACCACAAATGTTCAAGGCATGCTCAGATTTCACTGTGCTGTTCAAACTGCTTACTGCTATTGCATTCTTCTCCTGTTTTGTGACAATGCACTTAAGAAACAAGCAAGAGCCAGTACTTGTGCAGCGTCACAAAATTACAGTCGCCGATTTGCACTGTTTCAAAAGAACTTGCGTCTGTTGGTTTTATTACGGGACACCTAAATCATTTTATGGCCTTTAGTTGTGGGCCTATGGGTAACTTTGAGTGGCTGCACAAAAGTTCATTGGCTACCTAACTTTAAAGCTTATTGCAGGAGCAGTGCATACACCAAAAAGCACTTATTTGTGGTAAACTTGTCTGTTAGTTTCAGTACATTTGTTATTTACAATTACTTTCGCTGGGAAATGGTCCTTGCCTTAATGACAACCGATTTTTCTCGACCCAGTTTTTCACGATGCAATAGAAAGCTCACCCTTCATAGTGTTTGTACCTGCAGCGGTTAATCCCAAAAGCGCGTGGTTATTTTATTAGCAGTATTTTTTGATCTGGAAAGCCCCTGAACTATACGTAATTTAATGAGTAATTTAACAACTTGACTACCGGTGTCTGTAGTAGCTTCTGTTACACACTTCCGTCTTTTTTTGTGACAGCCATGAAACTTCATCATGTTGAGATCGCAGATAAGCAAGCTTTGCTGTATGTGTAATGAGCTTATAAATACACAGTGTTCTATGGACGTGAACTTATGAAAAGGCGGATACTTTTTTTTTTCCGAAAGTCTGCCCTTAGGTATAATAATCAACAGTTGTGAGTTGGGCTAGCGGGAACAAAGCATTCATAATGGTACTGAGCACAAACACAAAGTGGCTGCATCCTAGTTCTCTCGTCCCTTGTCTAGTGTTTGTGCTCACAAGTTGGTACCATTGCGAATACCGTTGAGTCCCGCTACAGCGAAATTCGCGGGACACGCGAAAAATTTCGTTGTGGTGGAACTTCGTTGACGCGAAATTACCACACATACGCCAAACGACAAAGCCACGAACGAAACCGGTATCATTGTCCAGCAAATCTCCACGATGGCATGGGGGCAAAGGTTGAGACGCGCCGGGGGTGGTCAACAAAGTGTCAACTTCATCGGAGAATGCATTTCGCACCGCTGTTACACACTTTTCATGCATAGCGACCGACGCCTAACCCAACGCGCGTGCCCGGCCGATCGTGAAACTCTCATTTTATGGCACATGCTCCGCCGCAATGAAGTGGTTTGAATTATCACAGTTTCGCTGCATATTTACGACTAAGTCAGCAAGCGTGGCAAGCTTACGCTTATCGGAAGTTTTATTTCCAGAAGTCAGTCAGCTTGGATTGCTTACGCCTTGCGGCAAGCAAAGGCATTACGCGAGTCTCGCAGTCCGTCAAAAGGGTCATTGCAGTGTCATCGTCAAGTGTTCCGATGACTTTTCTAATGAAATCAAAAGAATCCATTACTTTCAAAGCAGTCGAAGGAGTCATTGTGTCTTGCGGATCGTCATCTTCATCAGACGACAAGACATTGTCGTCATGTTTCTGTGCGCTCTCGATGATCTGTGAATCGGTCAGCTCCTCGTAGACTTTCACGTTGGCGTCGACATTTATGAAGTCGTCAAGCTGGACATCGGCAGGAACAAAACCCTTTTCCTCGAGGGTCGTCCACTGTGAATCAATTAAAAGTTCATCTTCGGCTTCGATTGAACCGGTCGCCACTTCAGTGTTCCCAAACCCAGAGTGCCTGAAGCACTTTGAAATGGTATCTTGCTTCAATGTGCTCCACGCACAGGCCATCATTTGAAGTGCCATATATAGGTCGACCCCCATCTCCCGGCCTGTTTCGATGTTGAGCAGAATGCGCTGCATTAATCTGCTGCGGTATGCACGTTTCAGGCTTACGATCACACCTTGGTCCAACGGCTGGATTAGCGATGTGCAATTTGGAGGGAAGTAGTTCACCTCTGTGTTGGTTAGGACAACGTCGTCGATGCGATGGGCCGAGCAGTTGTCTAACAGCAAACACACAATGCGGCCTTGCCTTTTCATGTCGTGGTGAAAGGCGACAACCCAGTCGGTGAAAATTGCGCATGTTATCCATGCTTTTTTGTTGGCGACACACTTAACTGGAAGACCTCGGTTTCCTTTGAAACATCGCGGCTTGGCACTTTTGCCAATTACAAGGGGCGGGCACTTATCGGAGCTTTCCATGTTGGCACACGGCAGCACGGTAACCCTCTTTTTGCTGTGTTTGCCTCCGTGGCAACGTTTTCCTTTTAAATCAAGCGTCTTTGAAGGCAGCATCTCATAAAATCAACCAGCCTCGTCAGCGTTATAAATGTGCGATGGACCGTACTGGTCAAGGATGCTCGCGGCATTATCGGACATCCAGGCCGATGCAGCTTCGCCATCTGCGTCCGCCAACTCGCCAGACAGCACCTTGCCAACAATGCCGTGTCGGGCTTTAAAGCGTCTAAGCCACCCCGTGCTGGCTTTAAAATCATCGATGCCAAGCAAGCACGCGTAATTCAGGGCCTTCTGCTGTACAATTGCTCCGCTCAGGGGGACATTCTTCGCCCGCGCGCCCACAAACCAAGTGTAGACGGCCTTGTCAAGCTCCTCATGTTTGGGCAGCGTCACTTTCTTGTGTTGTGCAGACGTACCCGAAGCAAGTGCCTTCTGGATGGAGTCTTTGTTCTTTAGCACCGTGGACAGTGAGCTCGGTGAAATGCCGAAATCATGGGCAATGTTCGATTTTTTCTTTCCGCTTTCTGCCTCGGTGATCACCCGTGCCTTCTCCTTGAGAGAGAGGAATTTACGCTTCCTCAACGGCGTAGCCATTTCCACGGCACACACACCACAGAGAAAACCAGAGTAGAGCGTGCTAGAATTTGGTCACTCGAACCAGAGAAAACGGCAGCGATTGAGGTGATCCCGTGCGATCTCGTGCCGTCTCGCGCAGCCGCGTGATGATCACGCGTGGCTATGGATCGCAGTGGCTCAAATCTGTACTTTGGATTTGTCTTCCAATATGGCGACCAGGCAGCTTTAGTGCGGTTCCAGTTTCGTTTGCAGAGACTTCGTTGAACCGCAAAAAATGACTGTCACAGCTTAGGAAGGGCCATTTGAGTACTCGGTTGTTCACTTTCAGTTCAGTCTAAGTCTCGTTCTCCAAAAGTTCGTTGAAGCGGAAATACCGAATCAAACACGTTCGTTATGAAGAGAATTTTTTTGCATTACTTTCTATGGGCAGCTGATGGGGAATCAGAAAATGTTCGTTGTGGTGGAAATTTCATTGTAGTGGCGGGGTTCAACTGTACTACATTATATCAAGAATTTCTTTCTATTGAATTTTCTTCCATTGAGGTTTAGCTGTACTTTCTTACCAATGAACCTGCCTTCTCTTATTTAGACTCCTCTATCATTCATATACTTCCTTTGTTCTGTTAGCTTCTAAGATAATGTTCGGTGGCTGTGTCCAGAAAAGATTGGTGGTGCACTGTAGAGCATGATATCACAAGTTTGATGTGCCAGTGCCACGCTTTATTAGTCTCCAACCAATGCTTTAACCATTAAGTCATGATCACACGCCCACTCCTCTCATGCCAAAGTTGAGACATTTTGAATGTGCATCGCATAACATTAGTTGACATTCTCCCTTCGAGACAGCTAAAAAAGAATTGTTTAGGTTATCTGTCTCCAACCAATGCTTTAACCAATAGGTCATGATCACATGCCCACTCCTCTCATGCCGAAGTTGAGACGTTTTGAATGTGCATCACATAACATTAGTTTACATTCTCCCCTCAAGACAGCTAAAAAAGGATTATTTAGGTTATCTAAGTACGCGTTAACCCTTTCATGAAATTGTCCGTTTTTGTTTTCAGAGGTGATACATCCCCATTGTCATGTTCCTTTCCTCGTAGAAGGGGCCACGGCACCCAATTTTCGATCAAAATCTGTGTTATGTGGTTTAATCATTGTGCGTTCAAAAACAAGCTGGCAGAATTTTAGCGTATTTGATGGAGCACTTAATTTATAATGGAATGTTTTTATAAACACGCGAACGACCCACGAGTCGGGCAACACTGGCGCACCTGCGAGCCGTGGCGTAACAAGCTGCTTGCTTTGCGAGTGACTGCATTCCGGTGAACGATTTTTTTTTTTCGTGATCAGCTGCACGTGCAATGGAGCTATTTCAGCTTCATTCAGCTTGGCACTGAAATCGAATTATTTGCAGTGGCTGAAACTTTGGTAGAAGACGACGGCTCCGCTTCATACAGCACGTGACGTCGCACACACCATGGCAAAATGGTGGTCGCCGGCAGTAGGCGGGGTTTTAGGGCCATTGACCTCTAGGGCTCGTTTTGCACTGGAATATTCTTTCACAGTCCATTTTTTTATATATGTACAGGCACAATAGACCCTCTACTTCTATTTTTCACTGAAAACTGCAATTTTTTGGGTGACCGTGTCACGGCCCCTTCAACACTTTCGTGACCGCGGAAAAATCGGTTGTTTTTGGCTAGTGCAGGAAATATTTTTTTTCGTGTCACAGAAAATAAGTGATGCTAACGTGTAGTTTATCAAATAATAGAGGAAGGATTCTAACAGTATTAATTCCAAATAACGGATTTATTTTGAATATAATAAAAAAATGATCAAACCAATAAAAATGCATGAAAAAAAAAAAGATTCCTAAAAACATCAATGCTACTCTGCAGAGGGTAAACATTTAAAAAAATCGAAATATACGTTTTGAACCCAAAGCCCTAGTAGAATAATAGTGGAAATATAAGGTATGTGAGTACTAAGAATATTTACATAAATACAAGAATAAAGGCACTAGTGCCTATCATGCCACCGCGCGAGGCAGTTTCTCGACGTGGTGAAACAAAGGCTGGCTGCACATGTTTCGGAAAAAAAGTTTTTTTTTCTGTTCAACTTTCCGAGCATAGTTTGCAATTCTGGTATTTTTTTTATTTTTCTGTGTATTTGTTGAAATGAACAGTGTAGCCTGTTCCAAATCTGCAAAAATTCATAATTGTACCCTCATTTGATTCTTTCTCCCTCATACACTGCCGAATACCATACCGACCTTCAGGTTTCACCATTTTCTCATCCACTGAAAGGTTCCAACGGCGTTAAAAATAGCGTAGAAAAATCATTCATGGCTTGCAATAAAGAAGACACGTGATGAAGCTTCTCGTGGGATGCGACGGTCGTCTTCTTCAGATCAGACCCTCAAGAAGCCTTGAATAATTTCCGTGGCATCGCTAACGGTGGATGAAGGCCTGGAAATATGTGCCGTCGACACCAACACCAATGCAAGCGCGGGACTTCAACGATTACCATGTACACATGGAGTACGAAGAACTTGCTCATCTTCTCTTCATAACCTCCCACCACGGATCCGTCACTCTCACTGTATGTTAGCTTTTCGAAAGTATGCATCCACGCATACTTATCTGTGTGGTTGCATATCTTTCTGACGACTTCTGCGGTGAAAAAACAACACGAAGACGCTGCCACGCAGCACATCGGAGCGTTGGGTCGAAGTCTACTCCGCGCCGTCTTCGCGGAGAGAACTGTGCTCTTTCTGCAGCCGGCGCCAAATGCTCCCGCCCGAATGAAGTTAACACCTTGCAGGTAAGAGCTGTTATTTTTAGTTCCCACCGGATACGTTTACATCGACGCCGGCAGCGATAAAACGACCCGAGGAGAAGACGAAACTTACCGGCGGATAGGTGCTGATGTTCTGCGGAGGTTGGACGCACTTTCGCCGTCCGTACTGAAGCCTGGCGAATCGAAGTCGTCTTCCGTGTCTGTGCTGCTACCATCATCCGGAGATTCCCGGATTCCCAGATTAATCGGAATCCATCGAAATTCGCCGTTTCTGTGGAGCACCCGCGAGCAACGTCAACGCGAAGTCTGAAACAACGAGCGCTCACCTACCCGACTGCGAACGAGCTTTAAAAATCTCCCCGTGGTAGAAAAAAGGAACTCGCAAACAAAACTGATAAAAAACATGTTATTTTACCCTGTGTATTGCATTAGCTATCCAGAACCGCTCAGGGAGTGCCATAACTTGAACTTGAAGTCATTGATAACATACTATCGTTGGGAATAGGTGCGGTTACGAAAGTGTTAACTATGAAACAAATGCACCGGTTTACAATAGACTCTCTGTAAACGGAAGCCTATTAAATGGAACACCTGCTTAAAGGGACACTAAAGGCAAATATTAAGTCGACGTTGATTGTTGCAATAGCGTTGCAGAAACCTCGTAGTGCTTGTTTCGTGCCAAGGAAATGCTTATTTTGAAAGAAAATCACGTTTTAGTGATCTGCACAGCATTAGCGCACTTCAAATCACCCGCCTGAACGGACCTTCTGACGTAGCAGTTGCCGTGCCCAACGTTGCCCGCCTTTACTGCCCGGCCGCCGAAGCTATGGCTTCTTGCTCAACAGCAGCCATCAACCTTGCCAAGACGCAGCCACGGGCCACTCCAAAACTGTATAGTTCACTGTAACTGAGCTCAGCTTGGCCAGCAGCAGCAGAAGTAGAGTATCGACAAAGCGAAGATAGCGAGAGCCAAGCACAAGCAGGTGTATGCGATACTGAAACTACCACTGAGACGCGCATCTCGCCGAAAACGGAACTTTTGAACCACTCACGCCATTCCTCATGATAGCGCCAAGAGGTTATTTTTCCCATGAATCAAACAGAAACGGACAAGCAGCATTTTATTACGTCTTGTGATGCGTGAAATGTTCTTTTTTCATTGCAACTAGTTTGATTAGTAGTGGTTAATTGTACTCAGGACTCTCAGTCGTCATCGGGATCATTTCCAAAATGTCCCACTCGTGGCGCTCATCGTGTCCTACATTTACCTTAATTTCTCGATTACTAGAGCACTGCTGTTGATACTATTGACGTTTTAGACGTTCTCACACATTGACCTTTCACTCTGACATAAATTGTTATTTGCCTTTAGTGACCCTTTAAATGGAACAACTCACTCTGATATGATTTGTTCCGTACTTGTATTCTGCAGCCCTGTTCATCTCTCAGTAAAAGGAACTCCTGTTAAATGGAACACATTTTACTAGTCCCTTGAAGTTCCGTTTAACGAGAGTCCACTGTTATTTTTCGTTTTAAAGGAGGGTATAAAAATAGCATGGGCAATGGCAAATCTGCTCTTGGTGTATGCTTCACATCCTTAAAGTAATAAACCACGCAGCAGCCTCAGAAGCACTGCTGTTTCTCAGTACTACACGCATGCTTCAGCACTGGCTCTACTAGGCCATAGCGTGAGAATTTTGTGCAGTGAGAGTTGCCTCTTCCATGGTTGGCAAGCCCTCATATTCTGGGTCCAATCTTGGCTCGTGTTTATATGTGACAGCTTCGACCAACGGTCGAAGGTCTTGTTGAGGGAAAAAAAGGTTGCTATGGACATATAACAAAGGGCAGAAGTATGCATGAGTGGTGGCATTGTGTTGCGACACGAATACTTGAATGGAGAACTGCTAGTCCATGAACAACCCCTTCCACATGCCCATGCACAGTGCAACAGCGCCCAGGAGGGGGTGCAATTCACAGCTGCCAACAAAAATTCAGGCTGGCAAAACGCAGAGGGACAAGATAATATGCTAAACAACAGATGGCAGAGCCACCACAGAACTCCCTGGCCTTGAGTTACTGCACTCGTTCAAGTGGAGAACATACTTGAAAAGGCGTGAAAGGACAACCACAGAAGAAAGGCAGAAAAACAGGACGATGTGTTCAGGATAGCACGTCATCCTGTTTTTCCGCCTTCTTTAGTGGTTGTCATTTCGTGCCTTCTCAAGTATGAATTCGAACCAGCTCGCCCAGCTTTCTGTCGTGCAAATGGAAAACTATATACGTACATCACTGATATGGCAGTATAGAAGGGCAGACATCACTGACATTTAAAGGGACACTAAAGAGAAAAAACGATCTTTCTCATATCAGTAAGCTGCTCTTTCACGATACCGAAATCACACTTGCCGCGAGAAGACGCTCGGTAAACGAGAAAACTTGCAAAACGAGAATGTGGGTGGCAACGCTATCTTTATATTCCCACCCCAGTCACCATGATGTCATAGATTTTGATGGCATCTGCTAATACCTACATCCTAATCGGCAAAAATTAAATGCATCGTCTTGTGAGGGGCCGTAGACTGAACATGCCAAGTTTCAGGAAATTTCGTTGAGCCAATGTCACCAAAATACGAAAGGTGCACTTTGAAATTCGTGATGTCACACTCAAAGATTTCGGCACGAAATTTAAAAATGAGACTTTTTCCTTTCTCCTCTATCAATGAACCTACTGTAGTGGAATTAATCTCATTAAAGCTTACAATGTACAATTTATCAATCTGAACCAATTCATTGTTTTGCTTTTGTGTTCCTTTAAAGAACAACAGGCGGTTGAAATTTATCTAGTCCTCTACGGCGATACAGTGGCTACGGTGCTTGGCTGCTGTCGTGTAGGTTGCAGGTCCACTCCCGGCCGTGATGGTCGCATTTCAATGGAGGCAAGATGCTAACCCTCCACTACGGCGTCCCTCATAATCGTATCATGGTTTTGGTACATAAAACCTCAGATATTACTATTTATTGAAATTTACCTAGTCACCCACTAAAACAAGCCTTATAGTTGCACGGGTCTTAAAAGACATGTTAAACTCCTTGTTTAATTCCTTTTTTTCTACATTGCCCGATGTGTTGCATCGTGAGGGCATGATCTTCGCAGTGATGAATTATGAATCTTCGTCAGTGTACTTCTTGAATCTTGCTAACGGGCATCAGTAAAGGCCAAAGTTTAGCAGTTTAGCTCACTGCTTCAGTGAAGCTCACTGAAGCTCTGTTCTAAAGAGACACTTCTTGCCAGCGCTTCTTGGAATTTTTGGTAGGTTCTAGACTTTTTGGTTTCTCTGAAGATACTACAAGCTCGGCAGTCTGCACTGTGGCACGTCGTACACAGGACGTTACCTTCCTCTCTCGGTTGTGATTAAATTCTGCTCGCTTGTGAAGATGCGAAGCTTTCAGTGACCTACAACTCGGGTAGCTGTTGCTTGGTGTAGCTTAAAGTCTCGAAGCTAGGTGGGTGGCTTACGCACCGCAACAATTCTCCTGCTCACGTAGTGCTGCGGTGCAAGACTTCCTGACGAACACGGGGCGACAGTGCTACATGACCACTTTCTCCTCTTTCGGCTCTCTGCATTATCCCCCCTTGCAGCTTCATATCTAAAAGAACAAAAGGAAAATGTAAACGAATGCACTTTCAAGGTGTTGAAGACACGTTCGAGAAAACGATAGAGCCATTGAAGATCATGAGTTTGCAAGAACTGAAGAACAGTTTTCAACGATGAATATATAGCGCTTCGTTTCGTTAAAGTGCGACAATGACGACGAAAAGCTGAGGCACACAAACGATGGGACCCAGCCCTGACTGTCAACTGAAACTTTTATTGAAGAAATGTAGTTCTTATATGGAAGGCCAAGCTTGCGCACCTGCGCAGGGCAATCATCACATACATTCTTGCATAAATGAAATACAGAAAAAGGGGAGCAGGGGTTCCCACGAGTCATTCCTTTCGCCGCTATCTCGCAATCAAGGAGGGCGATAGACGGCCAGCTTATGCACGTATCTTCTTTGCACATGCGTGGAAGTTCGGCCTTCCGTATAAGAACGTGTTTCTTGAAGAAACATTTCAGTCAATAGTCAGCGCTGGTGCCCGTCGTTTGTGTGTCTTAGTTTTTTCGCCTTTGTTGCTCTTTAATAAAATACAAATTTACAGTGAACTGGGCTAGCTGGTACTGGTTTAACAAGTACCAACTAGCCCAGTTCACAGTACTCCTAAACATAAAAGTGGTTGGGCAAGTTTACTGCATTTATGAAACAGTAATTTGAATATGGCTAATATGTCAGATAGTATGTAATAAAAAAAAGACCTCTTGTTTCTCCTGAGTCACTTCTCAGGACGCCTTCTATTATCAGTATGAGATGGCCTGGCAGCATCCAAGGCAATCGCCGTGATATGATATACATTGTGGTCATGTTCTTGCTCCGAAGCATCTATCAACATCATTCATACCCTGTCCCTCTCCATGTTTCCTGTAATGGCAAAGGCTGGGCCTCTCCCGTTATACCAGCGTCCGCTATCTTGACCACGTCCTGCGTGAACCTAAGCACCTGGGTGTGCATGAGTCCCAATTCCATGCCATGGCAGCTGCACTACGACAGAGATGAAGTGCAGAAACATCTTTGTGCATCTGTGAAATTGAGCACCCTCGGCCTTTGAGGCCTGTAATTGTCAGCAAAAGGTTGCCACTACTCTGCCATCATTCACACTGTTTTACCATTGTCACCATTCTCGTGATGTCGTAGCTGCTGTGACATTACCACTGTTTCTTTGTCGGGAAAAAGGAAGCGCTTCCTTGACTGCAGTGTTTCCTCGTGAGCACATGAAAATGATTCAGTGAATATATATTTCTTCCTGCTGTTCTTTTCTTCCAGACACTCTCTATCTCCATGCTGCTTCGGTACTCTCACCACCAAATATTTGTCTTCATAGGTAAGTTCGAGATCTTTATTTTTGAAGAGTTTGCTGGCGCCATTGTAACGCTTAGCACTGGAGGCAGGCACATATTGGTATGTCAACGACGAACTGCGATAACGCCACGTACTGTTTCGCGCGCGCTGTGCTTATCAGTTATCTCCCTCGCCACCCGAAGCGTTCATAAGCTGCTGCAACGGCCTAGATGTGAGCCACTCTGTAATTTGACCTTTAGTTGTCCACCGGCAGCCAGGCTGCTGTCCGGTTACTTTGGTATGCAATAAAGGCATGCTGTTTGACCGGCTGGCTTCCTTCGATCAGGTGTGCATCACCCACAACACACATCATGCACAGCCGCAGCCCTTGCAGTGCTGCTTGCGTTCCAGCTCAGGTGTGATAGTAATACGCATTTTGGGCGGGGCGAGTGGAATGGGCCACAGTCACGCTGGAACGCTACCATACATTTCCAGCACGGCCGTGAATTAGCTTATCGTCGGGCTGTATTCACATGCCTTAACCTGAAGAACAAAGAAACGACAAAGAAATCCTTAGTGAAAACTGGTCAGTACACAGCTGTCTGCAAGGGTCACATAGAATGTCATAGAGTGTCACTCTATGACACTCTATGACACTTAGAGTGACATAGAGTGACACTTTATGACACTTAACATAGAGTGTCAAATAAAGAGCAATGATACCACACATAAATACTTAGAAAAGACTTGCAAAACATAAAAATATTTAGAAAGACTTGCAACGAAAGACATAGAAAGGCAATAGCCTGACGAAAGGGGGCGTCAGCTTCGCTGTTTCGACGGATTTCACCGAGTGGAGCTGGCTGAAGCTTTTCTTTTTTAGGGCATTGTTTCTTGTGAACATGTACACCTGTTACATCGCACTTCTATATGAAGCGACGTGGTAACAGAGAAATCTTTTGGGTGTTCTGGTTTTCTTCTTTTTTTGCCGCAAATGATGGCGGAGTGAAATGAACCAACTCCAGGGTTTCACTGGCAAGAGTTTGTGCATCGGTCCAGATCATTTGTTTCAGGCCATATCGGTAGTTTTTCATGGACGTAGATGACAACTTTCCCATGCTTTTGCAGGTCTGTAAGAATTGAACTAGCTATCAAAAGCAAAGAAGTCCTTTTTGAGTGGCACGATTTTTTTCTTTTTTTATTTTCTTCACAAATAATAGCAGAGTGGAATCGGTGCTGCATGGCAAGCTGGTGTTCTACCATAGTGCCGCACCACGGCTTTTTTTTTTCAATAATGCATAGGAATATTGCCATCAAAACTTGTCAACTATTCCAATAAAATTCATCGCTTGAGAATTACACTCACTTGCACAAAACACACAATTTCACGAAGTCCTCTTGAAACTGTTTCGGAAAAAGAAAACCATACACAGGTGTTATATAGTACATAGAGTTGTGTTAACACGTGTAATATTGTGTGGCAGAAGTGTAGAATCGCACATGGTGTCACACCATGTGAACTTTGCAGCGAGTGGGTGGTTTAAGGCTCGACAGTTGCGAAGTGCTCGGACATAGTATGCATTACCATCAGCAACAGCATCAACAAAGTGTGCAGCTGCATAGGTGTGTGTATCGATGCGTATTGGGTACTTCACTAATTCGCAAAATGATGAATTGTGGCGCAGTGGGCACTTCGCAACTTTACACGCAGTAGCCATTCCAGGCCGGCTTAAAATGGCCAGTGTTACGCATGCGGACGTTCCTTTCCTTGCGACACAGTTGAGGTGCCCTCCGAGAAGCCGAGCCTGGCTAGCAAATGAGAAGGCGATGTGAACAGAGCCCGATTACACTGTTGCATTCTACTCTTCAAGACAAAGCGCAAGCATCCTCCAGGTTTTTTTTCTCTCTTTATATTTTACATTTGTACAGTTATGCTACTTATCCATTGTACTGCCATATTCACACAGCTTTTGACTTCATATACACAGTATTTTATTAATAAATAGTGTGAGCGCTAAATGCATGCACTGTCCTCTTGGTTTCCCACTAGAGTCACGCAAGTTCTTTTTTTTTGTACTCCACATTACTGACGGTGTTAACTGTGTTTGGTTTATCAGACAGTGAAATCCGTTTCCTCTTACGTCCAGCCATTTCGCATAAGTGCGCACCCAAGCCCTGTCACTGGTCATGTAAAGATGAAAATGACCGCAGCAGGCCACTTTTAAACGCCGCTGGATTGGCTCGGCCACACCAGTGACTTGTCCCACGGCAACAATGTTACCAGACATGCTAGTTGTTTCTCGTCTAAGTGATAAAAAAAACACATCAAGTGTCGGCATCACATAACTTAATTGTTTAAGCTCCAAACATTTCCAAGCTATTCTTGCCCTAAATTTAGTCTGCTTTAGCAGTTAGTCGACTATATAGCCATGTCCATTATGAGGGGAGTGAATGCCATTTAACACTTTGTGGTCCGAAACCTCTACCCGCCTTCTGTCCAGTCCAATTCCGGTCCGAAACTAAAGAAAGCAAAGCTCAAGTAAAAGAAGTCTACTTACTGTTTTAGATATAGCGCATAATGCATTGAGAAAATGTGTGTGAGTCAATCACAAAAGATCTTGTCATGCAGTGCCCGACCATGGACCGCATAGGGTTAAAACGCGTTGTGACCAAACAAATCTATGGGTATGGTCAGTTGTAACCAGAAGTTTGTGTTGCCAGATCCGTTGTAATGAGCGGAGACGCACTTACCTTGCGTGCGTAAGGTAAGTGCGTGCTCAAATTACAATTAACCACATTCTAAAGGCATAAATTGGTAAACCATGCCGTCGTCATGTTCTTGCCGTCTGCACGCTTTTTCACATCAACATAGAATTTACATTTGCTCATATATACCTGCCCCAAAGATTTCAACGTTTAGGTTCATAGAGGAAACATGGGTCATACACAAATGTTTTCCCGTAATTCAATGTTATAGCTGTGAAGAACTTGTTGCCGCAAATAGACCCTGCACTTCAGCATAACGAAGCAGTGGGAGTGGCGCTACTAATAGAACATGCATAACGAGATGGTTCCTGAGGCTTTCTTCCGAGTTGATAATTGGGTGCACTTATTATCAGATGTGCGAGTTACACGCGAAAGCGTATTGACACACAAGTCTTTACATGCTTCAATTATAATCACCATCGTCATAGTGGATATATACTTTCAGTGGCATAGGTGTGTACAACATCACTTGGGCGCAACTACAGTGAAGGTGCCATTCACTGCTTCTGGACTTCTGTCGTCTTTCCTCTCGTAACATATCAGATGCGCAGCGTATATATGACTACACCTTAAGTGCTCTGAAACCAAAGCTGCAAATCCAATCATTTTCACTACCCCAAGTCAAGTATAGAAGCGTAATAGTTACTACATTAGTAAGGCATTGGCAATGTGTGTTAGCACACACATTTAATTGTTTAGGTCCTGCTACAGATGGTCTCCAGTATTTAAATGGAACATGTCCTGTTACCTGCACATGAACCATTCAACATTCCCCTTTCATCTATAACTTTTCCTTCCCCTGCCGTTTGGGAAGACAGCATTCAGTGAAGAATATGTCCAGCTAGTAAAAGAACTGACAGTTGGGCGAGTTGGTACTGATTCATCATACAGTGCACAACACTAGACAAGGATGAAGAAGAGACCGAGTGCAACATTTTGTGCTTGTGTTGTTTCCGTCTCTTCTTCGTTTTTGTTTAGTATTGCGCATTAAATGAAGGATGTCCAGCTAGTAGTGAGCGAGCTGCACTATTTTAGCAGCTGCCTCTATCGCATCTTTATTAGTGCTTTGGCAATTCACTTGTCAGTTGTAATATCATCCACCAATAAGAAAATATTGACAGTGGGTGCTCAAGGGAGATCTGAGTCTGAAGCCAGTGTATAGACTGATCACTGATACAAAACATGTCTCACCCTAAAAACGGGGGCGTGACTGCATATCCCGCTCAGTAGCAGCCGTTTATTCATGTTTGTTTGATTTAATCTGGATCGGTGTGATAGATTCGGTCTGTGCGAGGTCATTACTGAATGTTTCACTGCTCCATTGGACAAGTTATATCGCTCAGTGGCTGCATATTTCGTATAAGCCCATACCAGCTTTCACGCCACCCCTGAATTATTGCGAGGGTCGCAATAACTGGCGAACAGCAGGTTTGGAAGCACTTCCAAGCATTAAACATGGAGGTTTGTGAGGTCGCGCCATCTATCGCAGACTAAAGGAAGCTTGCGGTGAAACGCTTCGGTAGGACGTCGACAGATGGCGCTACGTGACCGCGTTCATTTGAATTTGAGAACTTGTTTCATACGGTTTAGGTGCGAGATTCATACGTGCCCTAAAATATAAAATCGGGATGTCACGGTCATCATTATCGTGTGCTGGTTTCAACTCGATGATGATGGTCTTCCTAACGTTGGTGCGCGCTTGCGACCTGCGTTTTAGCTTTACAGTGGAAGCTCATGTTATCGCACCGCTAACGGGCGCTGCATTGCCGCAGTGTTCATGGCTTAGCGATTGCAGGTTCGAAGAAATACCAATACGGAATTATCTGCAGGCTAATTAAAGTGATGTAGCCTTCGTAGATAAGGCGCAGTAGATAAGGCGCAGGGTACAAGGGATCACACCTTCGCCACTCTGCCATTGGTAATCGCGGGTCGTATCGTGCAGATCCACTGTCTGTTGCTATGTGCACACTATTTCAGCCGCTTATTGTCGATAAGAAACGGAAGTTCCAGTCGTGTTGCATGTTCACTTTAACGATGAAGGGTACTTTCGTCAGGGTGCAAAAGCGGTGATTTTGTCAGTTAACGTGACACTCAGTTGAGATGGGCTATATGTTATCACGCCATTGCAATGACCTTCCCCGTAAGTAGTAGTAGTAGTAGTAGTAGTAGTAGTAGTAGTAGTTAAAATAATAATAATAATAATAATAATAATAATAATAAGCACTTTTTTATGCGATAGGATGCTTGGTAAAGTAGAAGCACGCAATCGAAAAGCATGGGTGGCGACGCCGCACCTTGAAGTTCCTGCACCAAGTCTCCGTGACTTGGTGCATTGGCTCTTACGTATTTCAATCAATCAATCAATCAATCAATCAATCAATCAATCAATCAATCAATCTTTACGAGTCACGTCAAAAAGGTAATACATTGCAGATAAATATGCAGGAGGAGGTCCCAAGATTACAAACCGCAGGCGGGACCTCCGCCTGCGGGAACGAATAAGGAAAAACGATTTGTCTCGTATTAGCAAATTACCCTCTCACTACACCGAAAGCACTATACTCATGCCGTGACGTGACTTTCTTTACAAAAGAAAACAACAGAAAAGCAAGCTATAAGGAAATACAGGTGGCGACGTCGCCGTGAGGTTCTCGCACCAACTCGTTGTGACGTCATAGATTTTGACGACGCCAGCTGCTTGTGGCCACACCATTATTTACGGCTAAAACTGAAACTACATTGTGATTTAAGTGGGTCAGACTCTTAACGCGGCAAGTTTCGGGAGATTTCATTGGCGGAAAAAATATGAAAAGAAAAAGATTGAAATCCGTGACGTCACGCCCACGCTCATGTGCTGAGGTTTCGGCGCGAAATTAAAAAAAAAATGTACATTTACCTTCTGGTGATAAACCTATAAGTAGAGTTTTCAAAGAATATCAGTCAGTGGCGTATACAAGGGGTTGGACGGTTCAGACCCCCCCCCCCCTCCCCTCCAGTTTTTTTTTTACATTTTGTATGTGACATATACGCCCACACACAAATACGCGCACGATCATACATGAAGAGGTCAACCCCTCCACAGCCCCTCCATCCGAAAAAAAATTTTTGGCTACGCCCCGGATATCATTGTAAAGTGATTTGGAGTTTCACGTTAGTGTCCGAAAAACGGAATCACTTTTGCACTTCGTGTTGCTGAAGGGTGCCTTCCAAAATATATCGTTGCGCATTTCATGGTAGTAAGTTGATTATCACGGAGGACAGTGAGGCCTTCATTCGCTTGCCTACAGGCTAATACGACAGGCGGATGAAGTAGTACAAAAACCCACGTGATCTACATCACTGATGACGTCACGTTAGCCAAAGGTGCGCCGATCCCGGAGGTCGTGGTACGCCGCGCGAAGTGCGGAAGATTTCCGGGGGTGGTGGTTGGGGGAGGGGAGGAACAATGCAATCGACTGAAAACGCCGAGGTAGCTTAATACGTGTATCTCACACTGCGGCTCATTATGTCTTGCGAGAAGTCTTGACCCCGATTGTTTAACTTAAATTTAAGGCCCCTAAACCGCTCCAAGCTCAAAGTCGAGAGAGTGGGTGCTCTCTCGCCTTCACTGCCCTTCCTACAGGCGCTGTCTCCTCCTGACCACTCATTTATTCATAAAACACGTGGACAACGTCTGCAGTAAGCGTTGAGCCTAAGCCTATCAGTATTTCGCGCTTTTCGGCTTCACGCTGTTAGCCCCACTTTCGCAATCGAAAAGGCACAAAAGGAAGTGAGATCAGTTCATCGTTCAGGATAGACATGCGAGACAAGGCAGAACGAGATTGCGACTGCATGGCAAAGCAGGGTAGGAAAGAATCCACAACATATATATCCCTCGTATATGGACCAATCGAGAGCTTGCTTCCTCATAACGTCACGAGAACAAACTGTTGTCGTCACGAATTGTGCCGAAAAGGCAAGAAATGCCAGGAGAGAGTAACGCGCTCTTTCTTTGCGTATTTTCGGAGGTTGCTTAGGGACCGTTTAATGCACTACCAAGTGTGCAGCGGGCTTTCGCCTCCAAGTGTTGCAGGGAGTGCAACAGGCTGCCGAACTTTCTTGCCATAAAGGGGCTCTGCGACACTTTTCGATCGCTCATCGAGACTCCTAAGAACACGCGAGCGAAACACTATAGCACAGCTCGCGGCCTGGAATTTACAATGAATTCTCAAAGTCAGCTAGTAATCGCTCACTCCTCTCTCGACAAATGATGCCATCAACCCAAGTGACCCCGAAGTCTACAGCCCAAAGTCCACGGGCATTGGCTTCGCGAACTGCGCATGTAGTTACCGCGGCCGCCGCGGGATGGCGCGACGTGCCCGCTCGCGGTGGCTCTTAAAGTAAGCCGCGCGTTCGAAGAAAAAAAAAATGGAAAAGAAAGTACTCAAGCTCATAATGTGCGCTAACGAGAGGACATAGCTTTTTGCCCCCTTGTCATTCCCCCCCCCTCCCCCGCTTAGCTTTCATAGCGCTCGCTTGTACGAAACGCTTGCACTTGACAGATTCCCAAAATTCTTGCGGCAGTCGATTCGGAAGAAAATAAGCTCTTTTAATGAAGCCATTAGACGATTACTTGGAAAAATGTTGCAGGGCCCCTTTACGAAGACACACGCTACTTCGCGGCGGGTGTAAAATTTTGGCGGCGGCGTATTCGTTAACGCGTTGTCTTTGGAGACGGTCTTTATTTTATTATTTTATATATTTTGGCAAGAACACTCGTCAAACAAAAAAGGCTTGGAAACGCGTCTGTAATTGCACTTGGCCGATGCGTCGCTTGATGTCGCTTGCCCGGCAACCCGGTATTCCGCTAATGCCCTCGCGTACACGGGAGTACCGAACAACCCTCAGAATAGAAGTTTTTAGCGTTTTTTTTAGCCTGTCCGATATTCCGCTATACGCCTAGTGCGCGCCGATGGAAGCGCCATAGGCGGCGAACTCAATCATTGCTCTCGGGAAAGCAAGCAGACGGCCGCCGTGGTTTCCTACGTCGTTGTACGTGTGTTTCCGCGTTGTTCACGTTTCCGTAGTGAAATAAGCAACGTTCGTCGTATGTGTGGTGGCCGAGACTTCAAGGGATGCCGAATAACAATTGCTGTGGAGTGGAGTGCTCAAACACCTACAAAAAAATTACAGCATTTCCACGGGTGAATGATGAAGAGCTTGGGCGAAGCTCCTGAAGCAATCATGGTCTCAGGATCGGCTTCTCGTTGAGCCCGTTTCGCAGCGGCGTCCCTGGCGCGTACCGTCTCGGAATCCGCCTGGCCGCCGCCAAGCGAGCGCCCGCCGCTGCGCATCGTTCATGCTCCACCAACAATACGACACGTACGGCGACGATCCAGGAGAATGAGGGAGGCGCTCGCTCCCCGCGCATCCCCGCGCAGCCCGCGCAGCAGCCAATCGGAGAGCAGCGGCACTTCTAGCCCCATCTAGTGTCGATTCACACAAGCGCAATATTGCACACAATTCTATTGGACCAACGCCATCTAGGAAATGAGACGAAAAATGGTGATGATGACACGGATTGTGTACAGCGCCATTTAGAATATCGTCCCT